>NW_016158006.1:63028-63720 GCF_001687245.7 Rhagoletis zephyria
AACGCCAGTCATTTCTCTCTGTGCCAACTTGGTCTCTCCATTGCCATGGGTGCTTCCTATTCGTCTGCTACCACCATCGGCTTGCGAGTTGAATTCTTTTACACCTGAAACTTCGGTTCCTATTGAACGACATGTCTAAGCCAGCGGAGCCGCTCTATATTCATTCGCTGCACTATGTACATTTAGTTGTAAAGCTCATACAACTCATCATTACATCGTCTACGGTAACATCGTCGCCCATGCGTAGAAGCCTGTATATCGTCCGTAAGATCTTTCTCTCGAATACTCCAAGAGCCGCTTCATAAAATGTTGTCATTGTCTAAGCTTCTGCGGCGTATAACAGCTCGGGCATGATGAGTGACTTATAGAGTGCGGTTTTTGTACGTCGAGAAAGNGACTTTACTCCCGAATTGCCTACTCAGTCCAAAGCAGCACCTGTTGGCAAGAGTAATTCTGCGTGGGTTTTCCATGCTGATATTTTTTATCGGTGATAGTGCTGGTTCCCTAGTAAATGAAATTCTCCACTTTCCCGAAATTATAACTGTTAGCAGTGACGTGGGTTCCAAAGCGCGGAGGCGGTGACTGGAGATACTTCGTCTTGTCCTCGTTTACCACCAGGCGCATTCGCTTTGCTTCCTTATCCAGCTTGGAAAAGGCAGAAGAGACTTCGCTATTTTTGTTACCGTTGATGT
>NW_016158006.1:68589-69708 GCF_001687245.7 Rhagoletis zephyria
TTTATCAGAAACATTTAGATAACCTAAGTTATATAACGAATTCTGTTAAGTTTAATGAAATAATATACTTAGGCGACTTTAACTTAGGCAACATATCATGGTTAGACCATGACAAAAATCTACTGCCTTATAACATCAAATCAGATGTAGATATTCTTGTTATTAGTTCAGTATTATCCCAGGGTCTTAAACAATGTAACTCAATTTTAAATAACAATGGCAGAATCTTAGATTTAATATTCGCTTCTAATAACTTAAAAATTGCCTGCGAAGAATGTGTCACTCCAATTTCAAAAAATACGTTACACCACAAAGCTATGGTTGTTAATTTTCAGTTTTATAACTTCAACAGCATATCGAGCATTCGAGCGCCTGAGTTTAATTACTCTAAAGCAAATTACGTTGCATTTAAGAATGTCCTTAAAGAAAATGACTGGGGGTTCTTGTGCACTTCGGACGATCACACAGTTTGCTACCAAATGTTGTGTAAGAATCTTTCGCTTGCAATAACTAAGTTCGTGCCTGTAAAATCCATAATCGTGCGCAATAAACCACCATGGTTTAATTCAGAACTGTGCAATCTAAAGAACACAAAGAACAAAGCCTTCAAAAAGTTTAACTCTAGGCATTTAGAAAGTGATCGTTTGAAATTTTTAAAACTGAGAAAAGAATTTGAGGTCCTTCAAAATTTTTTATTTAAGCAATACATGTTTTCTGTTGAATCTAGTCTTAAATCGCAATACGCAATGGCAATACGTTAACTCAAACAGGAAAACAACTGGCTTCCCAACCAGTTTAGAATATGAGGGTAGTATTTCTGAGACGGCTGAAGAGTCATGCGAGCTGTTTGCAAGCTTTTTCCAGAAAGTGTACGAAAAGTATGAGACCAAATCTTTTCATAGTCTCCCACCACTGCCAGTGGAAGCCATTACTTCTTTCGAAATATGTGCGGAAGATGTGTTGCAAGCAATCTCTAATTTAAAATCTAGCTTTAAAACTGATAGTGAGGGATTTTCCTCTCACTTCTTAAAAATATGTGCTGATATTATGGCTCCACTCTTGTCCTTGCTGTTCAAAAAATGTATAAATCATGGTGTATTTATGGACTCATGGAAACTA
>NW_016158006.1:74347-82476 GCF_001687245.7 Rhagoletis zephyria
AAAAATATTTCCAGCAGCTGTGTTTCTTAAACCTCTTGAATTTAATATCTATATTGTAATATATCATTTAGTTTATCAATAAAATTGCGCTTAATTTTTTAACAGGTGGCAACCCTCCTTTAAAATATTTTCGACTGTAAGCCTTCTTAAAATTTTTTAGTTTGATATCCCCATAGCAATATTTAATTTACTTTATCAATTTAACTGAGTTAAAATTTAAAAATTGGTGGCAACCCTTCTCTAAAATATTTCCAACAGATATCTTTCTTAAACCTCTTTAATTTGATACCCATAATGTAATATTTCATTTATTTTATCGATTTACTTTAGTTAAATTTTCAAACAGGTGGCAACACTCTTCAAAAATATTTTCGGCTGTACGCCTTCTTAAAACTCTTTAGTTTTGCACCCACATGGCAATAATTCATTTATTTTATCAATTTGTCTGCGTTAAAATTTTCAAATAGGTGGCAACCCTCGTCAAAACTATTTGCAGCAGTTATCTTTCTTAAAACTCTTTAATTTGATTGATGTAATAATTTATTTATTTTATCAGTATAATTGGGTTTAAAACTTTTCAAATAGGTGGCAACCCTCCAATTTTTTGCGATATCATTGGTTCTGGTATTATACCAAACAATAAAAAAAAATAAATATTCGAATCGGTTCAGCCGTTCTCGAGTTTTGACGACCGTGACATACGAACACAACATTTTTATTAATATAGATAAGAATTGCTCGTTTAATGTAAAAGGATTTATGCAAGTATTATGTACAGTATGTAATAAATAAACTGTTTAAAGTTTCATAAAGTTCATTTTATTCGCATAAAATTAACAAAGAACTCAAATATTTTCAACCGATTTCTAAAAAGGGGAGGTTATCAATTCTTAGGAGTATTTTTTCTTCTTTTATGTACACTGAGAAAAAAACGCGTTGTAAGATTGACATTTTTTTTATTTGATTACCGTTTAAAAATGTTCGTATTTAAATCAAGTGAAAAGTGGATTTTTCCATTATACAAACAGTACGTATAATGGAAATATTTAATTCAAATACGCCCGTATTAAAATGAAGCATTTTTCACTGCACGGATGGCGTTTGGCACGTCTCGTATGCTTTTTCATATGTAATTAAGAAAGTATATGTATACAAAGCATGCACAGCGGTGACAACACATACACACATACATGGTACATGCCCTGTGGGATCTCGGAATAAACTTAGAGCACACCACAAACTAGACTGCAAGTGATTGTAAGTAGTCCAAAGGTTGGTCCAGCAACATGTAAAATTATATTTACATTTAACATTGAATGTCCTAGGCTCGGACCAATTGTCCGCTTCTGCATTACATTGTAACCAATTTTGGCGAAAAAAAAATCAAAAATAAAACTTGCGATTCGAACCGGGGTTCTCAGATTTTCTAAGCGGATACTCTCTCTGCATGCCAACGTCGCACATGAAAATTTGTTGACTAAGTGCCTACACCTCACCAAGTCGTTAATTGTACCCGTTGTCCGCGACTGCATGACATTGTAACCAGTTTTAGATCAAAACTCATACCTTATTTATTACATTCGGACCACTTTTAGTACAATTCACCTGTTTTGCATTACATTGCTTTATATTTTTGGACTATCTTTAGTCTAGATACAAAGCTATNTCGGTTCAGCCGTTCTCGAGTTTTGACGACCGTGACATACGAACACAACATTTTTATTAATATAGATAAGAATTGCTCGTTTAATGTAAAAGGATTTATGCAAGTATTATGTACAGTATGTAATAAATAAACTGTTTAAAGTTTCATAAAGTTCATTTTATTCGCATAAAATTAACAAAGAACTCAAATATTTTCAACCGATTTCTAAAAAGGGGAGGTTATCAATTCTTAGGAGTATTTTTTCTTCTTTTATGTACACTGAGAAAAAAACGCGTTGTAAGATTGACATTTTTTTTATTTGATTACCGTTTAAAAATGTTCGTATTTAAATCAAGTGAAAAGTGGATTTTTCCATTATACAAACAGTACGTATAATGGAAATATTTAATTCAAATACGCCCGTATTAAAATGAAGCATTTTTCACTGCACGGATGGCGTTTGGCACGTCTCGTATGCTTTTTCATATGTAATTAAGAAAGTATATGTATACAAAGCATGCACAGCGGTGACAACACATACACACATACATGGTACATGCCCTGTGGGATCTCGGAATAAACTTAGAGCACACCACAAACTAGACTGCAAGTGATTGTAAGTAGTCCAAAGGTTGGTCCAGCAACATGTAAAATTATATTTACATTTAACATTGAATGTCCTAGGCTCGGACCAATTGTCCGCTTCTGCATTACATTGTAACCAATTTTGGCGAAAAAAAAATCAAAAATAAAACTTGCGATTCGAACCGGGGTTCTCAGATTTTCTAAGCGGATACTCTCTCTGCATGCCAACGTCGCACATGAAAATTTGTTGACTAAGTGCCTACACCTCACCAAGTCGTTAATTGTACCCGTTGTCCGCGACTGCATGACATTGTAACCAGTTTTAGATCAAAACTCATACCTTATTTATTACATTCGGACCACTTTTAGTACAATTCACCTGTTTTGCATTACATTGCTTTATATTTTTGGACTATCTTTAGTCTAGATACAAAGCTATTATACCTACGACTATATTTTTCGAGCAATTGGACCAATCTTTCCTTCAGGGTGTTTATCTGTACAAATGCACTAATCGCGCGCTGTGTGTTGATTCAAACTCAACATTTGAAAACACATTTGCATGTATGGCTGTAGCTGAGTGTGCAAAGACACTTGATACAATTGGTTGCTGCAACAGGGTCCGGATTCAATTGCCATCAGACGGCAACATAAAATAAAATTTTTTTTTCTTCTTAATTATAATTTCGTATAACGAAAAAATATCTGCGCACTTCACAACGACATTTTTTATAACGTACATACTCAAATTTAAAACGAGTGGGGTTGGTGCTCTTTTATATGCGTATTTTTTAAATTTAGCACGGTTTTTTTAGTTTTAAAATTTTTTTCCCTCAGTGTGGATTTCAAAATATTTAGGAATCTTGTGATATTGGTCGCTATCCATTCGTATTGATGGTGTGACATGCATCTAAGGGCCGTCCCGTAATTTGGTTTAGATCCGATCATTGGATCATGAAAAACCTAACGGTACTCCTAAATTTGTACATCAGAATTGAAATCGGTTGTGTTTTTGCTTAAAAATTACTTGTTTAATAAAGAGTTCTATAAACACAAGATGCGGTCAACTTTCAAAAGTAATACAAAATTTTACAAAATAATTCTAATATAAATAAATTAATTGATTCCATGAAATATTTCCTCTTTTATGTTCTTTTTATTCGATTTATGACTTTCGATAGAGATGGTGATTTTTCACGATTGTTTAACCCCAAAACCCACCCCTTGTGTGCGCTAATAAATTAGAAATTATGCACATAATTTAGTAAGCAGATATTGTGAATGTTTTCGTTATGTAATTTTTAAAGGAAAGAAATAGGAACTACTTTTCCCAAAATTTATGAAACTTAGTACTTAGAGCCAAACAAGTTTTTAGGAGGTGGGCGTAATAAGGACAAACTCTTCATTATTTTACAAATTAGAAAATTTTTTAGTTAACGAGCAGGGTACACCAAATTTCGTCAAAATATAATCTTTTAACATTTGCGTTCATATTTCTAGAGTTGGTGGACGAAAGTATTTACCGATTTTGACTTTCTTTCAGATTTGTGCTTTTCCGGATAAAACCAATACATAGTTCGGTCGCCCCTCCGCAGTCAATGGCAAACCTTCGAGTGCATTTCTGCCATGAAAAACAGCTTCTCATAAAAATACAATCGCCGTTCGGAGTCGGCGTAAATAGGTCCCTCCACTTTGTGTGACAACATTAAGGCGCACGCCACAAATCTGAGGAGAAGCTCGGCCATACACTAACATGTGTGTAAGCGCCAATCTATTATTATTATTATTAGTTTGAGCATTTATGACATTAAAGAGGGTTTCCACCTGTGTAAAAAGTTAAACTCAATTGTTTAACCAGTGAAATGGATTACACAGGTTTACAAAAAAAAAAGTGTATGCATATTAAACCAAACCTATATATCCCTATGTTATTCGGCATGCTGAATGCGAATCCGAGGTCCGTTAGGCTCCATCACGTCAGGTTCGTGGTCATTTGAAGGTCAAGTAGGGAAAAATTCATTGAATAAACCTGACAATTCAGTAAAGTTCATCGAAATTAGACCTTGGGATGACCTTGGCATGACCTCCAGATGACCTTGAGGAATCAAGGGACCTCCATACTCGGTTTCAGTGACAACAAAAACAATTTTTTATTTTATTTTTATTGAATAAATTTTATGTCCTATTTGACCTTCAAATGACATCGAAGCTGACATTATGGAGGTTAACGGACCTCGGATTCGGGTTCAGCGAATGTAAAACCTTATGTATATGAACTTTCAGGTTTATTCAATGAATTTTTCCCTACTTGACCTTGAACTGACCACGAACCTGACGTGATGGAGACTAACGGATTAAAGTATGGGTATAAATTGACATGGGTTAAAAATGTTTGTTTTTCTGAAGAGGCAACCCTCTTAAGCCATAAGTTTTAGAAATTAAACTCAACTTGTATTAAGGGAATTGGATACGCAATTTATTCAAATATGCGTCGCAATACGCGTGTCAGTCGAAAAAAGTTTAACCAGGTTTTGGTTTTAAACTATTTATTATTTAATAAGTTAAAGCAATTATTAAAAATGTGGGTATCAAATGAAAGTGGTTTAAAAAGGCTTTATTTCTGATCTGTATTCAGGAGCGTTGTCACGTATTTAAAAAATCAAATTTAACTTGATTCATCAGGCACATGAAACATGTAATAACAATAATAACACCGTGCGACAAAAACCAAAAATTTTTAAAACACGAAAAAATCAATATAATTATTCACAAAACTAGGAGCCAAATATATTATAACTACGTTTTTAATTTTTCTATCTGACGTCAGGATTTTTTTTAAAGGACTGAAGTTTCCAGGATATGATTGAATAAAAAAATTATTTAAAAGATTTGGTGCATTGTAGAGTAACAATATGGGTATCAGTTAAAAGGTAAAGTTCTGTAGAATTAAAAAAGTGTAATTTTTTGTTGCACCAGGACGAATAAATGTTGAAACTGTCCTTTTAAAACTTTATCCTTGAATAACCTCGGAAATTTCCAATATTTATTTTTGAAAAAAGTATATATGTCAAGGACTAATATGTAAACTACCACATCCTCGAATTTCGTCTTCCTAACTTTATTAGGTTTAGATAAAAAAATTTACATTTTTCTTTATAAGATAGTGATAGTTACAATATACATAATGAAGATACTGGAGTCATTATTATGGAACCATGTATGCGCTCTAAAAGAACAAACTGACCGTATGATATTTATTAGCTTGCGATGTAACTATTTAATAATGGTGCACCGAAAAGATACAGCAATCAAGTTACATACCTAATGACAGTACGAATGGGAATTGCTTTAAATTTCCATTTTAAAGTGTCCTGATGATAGTACGAATAAAAATTCCAAATATTGATTTCGCGTGACCCAACCGACGTTAGCACCCTATTAGTATAAATATTAAGATTTTTGTATTGAAATCGATAGTTCGTCGATTGTTCTTTAATGTGCGTCCATTTTTAACGTTTGTTCGTTAGCCAAAGATTTATAATAAATTTTTCAATTTTCATTTTACGTAATTCCTGTATTTAGCACCCGAAACAGATTATTTTGGGTTAATTATTATTGCAATCGATAGTTCGTCGATTGTTCCTCATTGTTCGCCCATTTTTAACGTTTTCTCCTAAGCCAAACATTTTTAAACAAATTTCTTACATTTTACAGCTCCTGCAGTTAGCACCCCAGGTTTAAGAAATCGTTTGTTCGTCGTTTTTTCATCCCTAAAATCGAGAAAAAGCCGTTAATAAATTCATCATTTTTACTTTACGTTAAACATTACGTTAAACGTTTAAACAATAATTGGAATAGGGGCCGTTGAGCTAAAAAAAGTGTGCGTGAACCGCCCCCTTTTCCTGATTTTAGTGGCATATTTTTTTATGCAAACGTGGAATTTTCAAAATTTTTAAAAGCTTATATTTCGAAAACTATGAAAACCGATTTTCAAAATATGGACACAGTTGGAAAGGCGATTGAAGGACCTTTCATTCACTATATATAAATAATGTATACATATTTGGAGAAAAAGTAAAAAAAGCGAAATTATGGCATTTTTTTTTATAAAAATGTATGTTTTTCGTAAAAAACTAACTACATAAAAACTATATAATATATAAGAATATATAAACCTAGCTAACTAACTATAATAAAAGATATGTTTATCAATAAAGTTTTATTTTTTTGAAACGGGTTGCCACCTGTTACAAGTTTTATTAAAATTATTTTTTAAGTTAAATGAATTAGATATTACAATATGGGAATCAATTGAAATGGTTTTGAAAATGTTTTACTTCTAAGCGAAGGGTTGCCACATGTTTAAAAAATCAAATTCATTATAGCTGAGGGAATAAGGTAACTGAAATATGTATATCAATATGGGTATCACACAAAAGAAAAAAATTTGATGTATTTAGCAAGAAATGAAACTGACGAGTAAAAACATTCCTGAGTTAATTTAAGAGTCCAGCAATTTAAAGGAATGTAATCAGAACAAATCACTGATTGACAATGTATGTATGTATTTGTAATAACATTACAAATACGACGTCGTAAACCTTTGCTATGACAAAATTATTATTTTAGTTTAACTAAATTTGACTTCACAAAATGGCGGCAACCCTCTTCGCAATATTTGCAAGCTAAAACCTTTTTAAAACTCTTTCGCCTGACTCCCATATAGTGATACCTATGTATTTCAATTACCTAATTCCTTTAATTCAATGAAATCCATTTTCTAAACAGGTGGAAACCCTCTACAGTATAGTTTGCTTAGCTGCCCATTCTTCTCTGCACAAAAAACTTGTGCGCTTAACCGAAAAAAGCACTTAAGCGAATTTTCGTTACTACTTAAATGAGGAAGGTATCCAAATCCCTATGAAACCAAATAATGGAGGAGCACTTACCACGTAGAAATTACTGCAAACCAATTTTTTTCCGAATGGTATCTAATTATCTATATAACTATATAAAATTATGGCCGTTTTCCTTGTTCTGCGAGAAGAGCAAAATAAATAAAAGCTTGTAAAATTAGGGTAAGTTAGAGCCAGTGCAGGTAAACGTTAGAGCTTGAAAACTATCGATGGCAGTATCGATAGTTTTTGACTATCGAAAACATCGATGGTTTTGTAAGCACTATCGATAGTTTTTATTTATACATACATTATTCAGTAAGAGTAAAAGCCGGCTGAACCTGTTTCATCTTATGAGTCGGAATTATTATTACTATTATTATTAGCAAAGTACGGCAAATAATTTTTAATCAAAACTATCGATAGTATAGCAAAGCAAAATATACTGTACATGTATTTAAGAAATAAACCCTTTTCATACACATTTCGATTGATACACAACTCTTAATAATTCATTTAACTTATTAAAAAATTTTATTTTAATTTTTCAACAGGTGCCAACTAGAGTTCAAACTTTTTAATCTGACACTTCATTTTTGAAAATAGAACGAATCGTACAGATCTTATGGCACTGACAAAAAATGAAGAAATTATTTGATGCATTAGCAAAAAACGCATTACTTCAAAAAGTGCAAAAAATTAGCAGGTTTTTATTTCTTCTTTCTAAAGCTAAAAGCCTGTATCTATCTATATATATAAAATTCAAATTATGTATGTACCTATAGACACACTTGGCTCCTAAACGAATAAGCCGATCGTAACCAAATTTTACACACGCACTGGATATCTTCCAGGGATGGTCACAGGGTAAAAAATATTTTGATATATAAAGGGGGCGTGGCCCCAAAACGTGGACCCGGGTAACCTTAGGATGTATTTGTTTAATATGGGTATCAAATTAAAGCTGTTCATGAGTCTTTAAGATAGAGCAATTTTCATATAGC
>NW_016158006.1:82552-101543 GCF_001687245.7 Rhagoletis zephyria
ATTTTTTCAGTATGGGTATCAAATGAAAGCTGTTCATGAATGCTTTAAGATTGAGCACTTTTCATATAGCTGGGTGACTAGGGTCTCGAGATACAGACCAAAACGTGGACCCGGGTAACCTTAGGATGTATTTGTTTAATATGGGTATCAAATTAAAGCTGTTCATGAGACTTTAAGATAGAGCAATTTTCATATAGCTGGGTGACTAGGGTCTCGAGATATAGACCAAAACGTGGACCTGGGTAACCTTGGGTGTATTTGTTTAATATGGGTATCAAATGAAAGCTGGGTTCATGAATGCTTTAAGATTGAGCACTTTTCATATAGCTGGGTGACTTGGGTCATCGAGATACAGACCAAAACGTGGACCCGGGTAAACTTAGGCTGTATTTGTTTAATATCGGCATAAAATGAAAGCTGTTATGTCAAAAGTATGCGGAAGCAAATAAAAAAAAATTAAAAAATTCATGAATACCGTTTTAGTGAAAAATAAAATTGAGTAATGCGGACAGTTCTTTAATCTTCTTTAATATAAAAATTAATATAAAAATAAGTAGGGTTTTCCTTCCTGACGCTATAACTCCAGAACTGCACGAACCGATTTTCACGGTTTTGCATTCGTTGGAGGTTTATAGCTAGGAAAATTCAGGAAAAATTTCAATAGAAAAGTATATGGTGTGTGAGTATCCCCCACGAAAATAAGTATGTTTCATTTAAAGTAGATGGTGCCATTGTTTAACAGCTATTCATTGTACTTTGCTCAGTTAATTTCATGTGACACTAGCGAATACCCGGCGTGCTTCGCTGCGCCTTAAAAGTAATTTTGTTTTGTTACTCCCTCTCACAACATTTGAAAATATTATTTAATATTGCTGTACATATTTGTATAGTAGGGAGATTTTTTCAAATTATATAAATATACGTTATTTGAATATTGAATCAATACACGTTTGAGGAAAGGGTGCGATAGTAGACTCCAGTTATAAGATTATAAATTAAATTTCCAAGAGAAAGTCGGTTCTTTACATATTTTCTAATTACCTTCGAAAATATATTAACTCAAAAAAAAAATAAACAATGCTTCATAGATCGATTTTTTTAAATCTAACTTCATAAAGTTCTTTAAAAATATTTTGTAAATGAGGCCATAAGAGCTTAGGGGGAGAGTTACAACACAAAAATACATTTAAGGCGCAGCGAAGCACGCCGGGTAATTGCTAGTATTTAATAAAATAATAAAAAATAACATATTTAACATAAATGAAATGAAATGAAAAAATTGTTTTTCTGGAATACCGCAGGGACACCCTGTGTTTAATTTTATTCCAAAATGTTTAATCCTGTAGCTCTTTACTATCTATGTGGAAATAAAAAACGTCAAACCAACATTATATTTTAAAGAATGTAGTTTTGACATTTGTTTACGTGAAGAGCTTATGCCTGGATTATAATGGAAGTAACGAAACGGAGTGAACTGTCACTTAATTATCTATTGTATGGGCAATGAATTCAAACGATTATAATGCACTTGAACGCAAAGTAAACCGGAACCATCTAAAATCAATAGATCCTTACGAATTCGCCGCGATTTGTTACGATTCGCCCCGTGCATTATAACCAAGGTATTACGCATGGCTATGCTCTTATTAATATTCTTCGTATAAAATTTGTCGAATTTAGTGGCTTTCTGGCGGCATATAATTCATTTTATGCAGAAATTTCTATTTAATTCGTTTTAGTGGATAACTTAACTTTACAAAAATACCAAATGCGTTCACATTGCAGACAACGATTTTTTTATTTTTGCCCACTTAGGCGACACTGTGCTGCGGCGCTTTTTTCTTTTTTTTTATATAAAAGCATACTTTACAATGTATACCTTTGGCGCTTTTTTCCTTTATTTTATATAAAAGCATATTTTAATATATACCTAACTAAAATTTGGAATAAAACATCGCGTGATTTTTTATTCCAAATTTTCGCCTGCGGCGCTTTTTCTTTTTCATATAAAATGATATTTTAATATATTTAAACAAATATAATGTGCACAAGAATTTTTTGTTACAAATCATATATAAAATTAAAGATATTTTTCTGCTCTTTCTGATAATCATATTTGTTAGTATAGTTAATTACGCATTTTTTACGAGAAACATCAATTTAAAAAAAAAAAACAAATTGCCAGGTTTTTAGGTTTTTGTACTTTTTCTCGAAATATGTATACATCATATACATAAATATATATCGAATGAAAGGTCCCTAAATCACCTTTCCAACTGTGTCCATGGTTTTGAAAATTCCACGTGTAGCCACCTTTAGCGCCACCCCTGATAATTTGCACAAAAAAATACGCCATTAAAATCAGGAAAAGGGGGCGGTCCACGCCCACTTTTGTTTAGCTTAACGGCCCTTATTCCAATTATTGTTTAAACGTTTAACGTAGTGTTTAACATAAAGTAAAAATTATGAATTTATTAACGGCTTTTGCTCGATTTAAGTGATGAAAAAATGACAAACTAACGACGAACAAACGATTTATCACACTTCACAAATGAAAATAATGAAATTCTTATACCTGGGGTGATAAATGCAGGAGCTGTAAATGTAAAAAATTTATTATAAATGTTTGGCGTAGGAACAAACGTTAAAAATGGACGAATAATGAAGAACAATCGACGAACTAAAAATTACAATACAAAAATCTTAATATTTATACTAATGGGGTGCTAACGTCGGTTGGGGTTTCGCGTGGTACTCTATTCGTTATAATAGTTTTAAATAAATTGAATTCAAGACTAAAAAGATGAAAATAAAATTATATTTTGAAAAAGACTGAAACTCGATTTTATTATAATGTGAATTAAAAAGTAAAAAATAATTTATAGAAACACAGATTTCGTTTAAGAGGAATAGGAAGTTCCTTATCTTGATTTAATTAAACTTTTAAAACCAAGCCTGATATTGAAATCGAATGATATTCATTAAAACAAGCCAGATTTCGAAGCTCGGAAAAAAGAGATTTTGCTAAAACCTCAGACAGTTTCTCTTTTATCGTTTTGCCATAGTCGTAGTTGTGATATATATTTCAATTACGTATTTCCCTTAATTCAAATTGAATTTGATTTTTTAAACAGGTGGAAATCCTCCTGCATGTAGTTTGCAAGTATAACCTTTTCAAAACCATGTCGATTGATACCCATATTGTAATTATTAATTTCCCTTAAGTATATGAATTTAATTGTTTAATAGGTGGCAACCCTTTACATGTTCTAACCTAGATACAGTGTAATCCATTTGTAATGGACTCGTTTAAGATGGAAACTCTGTTATTATGTACCTATTTGTCAAGTCACAGTTCGAAACTTGGTTAAAATAGACTCGGTCATATCGGTTTGTCCGTTATAACACGGACCGTCAAGGCCAAATAAAAAAAATTCTGCATTAAACAATTGCTCGAATTCAGTAAAGTGAGGCAACCATCTCTGCAACAGAAAATGTCTATATACCTGAACAAAGCTCATAGGTTCACCAAAATCTGCCCAAATAAGCAATCAGCTTCTGCGGTAGACTGTTAGGCACGGTGCACATTAGTGCGATACAATATGCGATGCGATTTGCGATACGACACGCGATACGATTCTGTGTTAGCTACACAAACTTTTGTGCCCTTATAAGCTTGTTAATGAGTTAAATGAGTTGAGTTGAGAGATTTAAAAAATTTAAGAGAAAAGTATGTTTAATATCGAGTAAAACTGATGTTTATTTTTACGAAGTCGGCTAAAAATTAAATGAGATATTCAAATTTTCATGACAAATTATTTCAGAATATTGCGCTCACTACAAGGAGAAATCGGTGAAAGCTGAATTAAAAAAAGGTTAAGCAAAAACTTTTGAGTTGTATAGCCAAAAATATTCTTTTTCTTATGAAAGGTTGAATAATTTTCCCGCGATTTTTTAAAGTAAAAATCATTATATATTAAATTCTAATTTTGCATCAATTCAGGAATAGTATAGTTTGCCAAATTTGAAAAAGACGAAAAAATGAACACAGAAAATACATACAGATCTCTTAAGTTTTCTAAAAGTTTATATACATATATCATTCGAAAGGTCTAAACTCAGTATATAGTCAGCTGAGTTACAAGCTTATAAGTGCGGAATAACAGTTTTTAACAGTAAGGGCCGTTTTCTCATCTAACCTTTAGATTACCGGCCACTTTATCGTCTAGATATACGAGTTTTCGTTTTCTCATCAGCGCATTAATTCCTCGAATCGATAAATTGTTGCTCACCCGATGCAACCTTTAAAAATTTGTACCCAACTTTAAATTTTGGTTTGGTTTTGGTTTATGAGTCAGATATATTAGATATTTCAACCAAGGTTTTGGTTTTTGCTAACAGTGGCTCTTGCTTTATATTTGCTTATGTTGCATTGCCAACCTTTGAAGTTTTATGACGAATGTAGCCAAGGCAACTTTACTGCTTACATTAGAAAACGGCCCTAAATCAAGATTGTGTGGGTGTGACAAAAATTTCGTATCTCAATTCTTACTTCACTCGGCAAAACCTACGTGAAAAATAACATGACCTGTCAGGTATTTTTACTTCATTATTTCTTGTAGCTATAGGTTATAGAGCACACAAATTTGTACTTTCTCTATTTAATTTAAAAACTTATTAAATATAATAAAATAACACTCAAGAGAAAAAACATATAAAAACATAACGAATAATCAAAAATAATTACCTACATACATACATCATTTTTTAGTATTTGTTATTATATCTGATTTCTTCTTTAAATGGTAAATGATATGATTATTTCCTAATTGTTTCTAAGTACATTGATTACTGTTTATTTGAATATTTGAAACAAAATATCTTCTCTGCTATTCAAAATCAAAAATAAATGGGTTTAAAATTATTGGATTCTTTAAATTTTCTTTTTAAAAATGTGAAAACAAAGGCAAATAAACCATCACGAAAAATATTCTTTTGTGCATTTACCTATGTCCTTGATCTCGGACGCTATATTTCTCCATGCCAAACTAGTCATGTCTGTTCTACAACAGTTTTTTTCGGTATAGTTCCATAAAGATGGTTTTTTTTTATTAATTCGACTAAAAAAAATTGAGGATGATTATTCCGCCTGTGAAACGATCATGCTTATTGCAAAAAATGCCGCGCAATACTAATCTCCCCTCGTTCAGAAAACCGTATCGCACGTGCGATACGCATGCAATATTATATCGCAGCGGTGTCGCATGCAATATTAGGTGCGTTCGTTTAAAATCTCCAACAGAAACCAACCAACTGCCAAATTCCGGCGAAATGTCATCTGTTCGCTCACAAGAGAGAAATGTCCAAAATAGTACGCGAACAGAAAATTTGCAGAAACTTGCAAGTTAGACGAACAGCTGATATAATTTTTGTTTACATACAAAAGTGTAAAATTTAAAACGTACGAAAAGTCATCGCAAAGTGTTATACTGACACAGTTTATTGATTAAACAAATAACTACTTATTTCTTACAAGTTTAATTAGTCGCATTTTGTAATTTTTATCTTCCAAACCATCAAATTAAATTTTGTGATTTGCGTAAATGCCAACCAGCTGTTTTTGATCAGCTGTTTCCCTGTTGGCAAATTGCTGTTGGCAAAAATTTTTCCAACAGAAACTAACAGCTTCCCCTCAAAATGAAATGTCACTTTGCTCTCTCAATTTCCCCTACTTTGCAAGTTTTTTGCGTACGCGAACGCAAAAACCTGTAAGTTTTGGTTAAACATGAACAATTAACAGCTACGCGAACGAACCTATTATATCGCAGCGGTGTCGATGTAGTGCAAGTGTGCACAGTTTTCATCGCTTCCTACGTGGGAACGTACTCAGCATGCCGATGTCGTATGCATATCGTATCGCGTATCGTATCGCATATCGCATCGCATATCGTATCGCTCTAATGTGCACCGTGCCTAAGTGTTCATTGGTTTTTGATCTGTGTTTTGTTCACTTTACGAAAAATGCCGAAACGGAAAAACGGGTATTTACCTTGCATGAAAAGTATACAATTTTGTATTTATAGATACAAATTATTTGTTTATTATTTAAAAATATTATATTCTGATATAATGCACATTTTGACGCGGTCCCGTGGAGTCCATTACAAACGGATTGCACTGTATTTATAAACACTTTCCTCGACACCATAGAGTGTATTGGTGACAAACATTAAGCTACATAGTTTTATATGTTCATATGTACATTCATAAATAGATATAGATGTACATAGTACACAACATACTACAAAGTTTATAGATGTCATAAATAAACAACAGCGTTTAGGCTGCATTTGTATATAAGATGATTCTGCAGGAACTTGCTTTGATTTAATACAAACGCCTGTTAACATAAGTATTGACTGCATATCTTTTGCATTTTATTTTTAAATTTATTATTTTATTTATTTCTGCATATAAAAATTTCATAGAATTCCGATGTCTAGTTAAAAGATTGAAGATTTATGTGTTTTTTTTAAGATAACTATATTTTTTGTCATCCACGCTTTACACCCTACTCTTTTCTCCTTTGCTTATTTTTACCTAGCTTTTATTAGCGTGCTATGTAACTATTTAATAATGGTGCGCCTAAAAGATACAGCAATCAAGTTACATACCTAATGACACTACGAATGGGAATTGCCTTAAATTTCCATTTTAAGGTGTCCTGATGATAGTACGAATAAAAATTCCAAATATTGATTTCGCGTGACCCAACCGACGTTAGCACCCCATTAGTATAAATATTAAGATTTTTGTATTGCAATCGATAGCTCGTCGATTGTTCTTTAATGTTCGTCCATTTTTAACGTTTGTTCGTTAGCCAAAGATTTATAATTAATTTTTCAATTTTCACTTTACGTAATTCCTGTATTTAGCACCCGAAACAGATTATTTTGGGTTAATTACACAGTGCAACATTTTTCAGGTCATCGTTTCGGGCATAGGTTTTGGCGATTGTTGCTGAAAGTACTTACCAAAACTAGAGTTTCTGCGTCATTACTTTTGCCAGTTAAGCTGCCGTTCGGACCTTATGACCTCATACATTTGTTGGCTCAAAGTCGATTTTGAGCACATTTTCCATATTTTCACACGGCTATATCTCGGTTAACCGTAAGGAATATAGTTTTGGTGTATTCAGCAAAGTTGTAGATATTGAACGAGAGAGCAAAAAATGCAAAACCAATTTACCCGGAAAAGGTGCATCTAGTGCCTCAAAATCGCAAAAATGCCCATTTTTTAACAATTTAGAGTGCATAAATAACAATTTAAAAGAAAAAAACTATTGAAAATTTCAATATGAAAAATAACAAGTGCCCAAAAATAGATAATTGTTGTTACGTTTGCGGTCATATAGTGCCAAAAATAGGAAAACAAGAACGAATAAACAGATTTAGTGAGGATTTCAAAGCAGCATATCATCATTATTTCGATGAACCTGATTTAGGTGATGCAGATTTTACGCCGAACACGGTGTGCAAAACTTTTTATAATACTCCTGTGGTTTGGATACATAAAAAAGGAGTACAGTTTTGTTTTTCGAAGCCAGTGAAAGACCCAACCGGACATGATGAAACCTGGTGTTACACATGCATTAATTCTGATGTTGGATTGAACAGACGAAGGTCGAGAACAAAAGTATATATTCCCGCCTTTACTGCCACACTTCCAGTACCACGCCCTCAAGGTACCGAATCACCTAAACCACCGAGTCCAGATAAAGATTCACAGGCAACAACAACTGTTTTCACTAATCCGACTGATGTGTGCGATGCAGATTATACACCCGATCTTTCAAACCACAACCACTAACACAAAACGAAATGGACTACATTGTGGCAAAGTTGGGTTTATCGCAACGGAATTCAGAAATGTTGACCTCATTTTTGAAGCGCAGAAAACTCACAGAGCAAAATGTTAGCGCCACTTCATACCGGAAACGCCAAGGTGATTTTCAAAAATTGTATACCGTTGACGCTGCAAATACGTTTACTTACTGCTATGATATTCCAGGATTAGTGAACAAATTGGGAATGGATTATAACGCACATGACTGGCGAATTTTTATAGATGGTTCAGTTTCAAGTTTGAGGGCTGTGCTGTTGCACATAACAAACAATAAACCATCCAATCCAGTGGGATTCGGCATAAATATGAAGGAAGCGTATAAAACATTGTAAAATAAATATATTCATGTCTACAGTACTTCACTTCGCGCTATTCGTAGTGCTAATCAATTAAAAAAAAAAATTTGTTTTTTTTTCGTTATGAACAGGTATACTTAATGGACCAGATATACGAAAATTGATGAAAAGCGAAGCCTTCACAAACATACTAACAAATTATCATCTGGGAGCCTGGAACGCATTAAAAGCAGTAATTGAGGGCGTTTTAGGGTAGAATCGAGTACAGGCAGATGAGATAAAGAGAAGAGTTGATACTGTATTATATTTCTTCGAAAAAATCGGTGCATCAATGACATTGAAATTACATTTTCTTCATTGTCATCTTGATGCTTTTTGCAACAATTTCCCCAAGATTCGGACGAGCAAGGTGAACTATTTCACCAGATCACAAACCAATGGAAACAAGATTCAAGGGAAAACAACTGGATGCACTGCTCGCAGAAGTATGTTGGTGGTCAAGTAAATTAAGGGGTTATGAACATGAAGATGAAGGAACTAAAGACCCAGACAATACCACTAGATATGAAGGACACACTGAAGAAGATATTCCATTGAATCCTTTATCTAGCTCATTTGATGATGATGATTTACAACCACTCACAAAGAGATTGAGATTATCAGAACCACTGGCATCAACTTCAAAAAATGTCAAAAATTAACATATTTTTATCTCTTTTCCATACATACATACCAATAATAAACTCATATTTTTTTGTCTTAATATCTAAACAATGAATTGTAAAACATTAGTTTGATTAGAAATAAAGTAAAAAATAAAAGAAAGCAACATATTTGTGGATGTGTGGCCGCGTTATTAAGCAGAAATGGTGAAAAATGGTAAAAAAAATTGGCCTTTTTGCGATTTTGGGGCACTAGATGCACTTTTTCCGGATAAGTAGGTTTTGCATTTTTTTCTCTCATTCAATATCTACAGCTTTGCTGAATACATCAAAACAATATTCCTTACGGTTAACCGAGATATAGCCGTGTGAAAATATCGAAAAAGTGCTCAAACTCGACTTTGAGCCAACAAATGTATGAGGTCATAAGGTCCGAACGGCAGCCAAACTGGCAAAAGGAATGATGCAGAAACTCTAGTTTTGGTAAGTACTTTCAGCAACAATCGCGAAAACCTATGCCCGAGAGTATGTGTTGCACTCTGTTATTATTGCAATCGATAGTTCGTCGATTGTTCCTCATTGTTCGTCCATTTTTAACGTTTTCTCCTAAGCCAAACATTTATAAACAAATTTCTTACATTTACAGCTCCTGCATTTAGCACCCCAGGTTTAAGAAATTCATTATTTTCATTTGTTAAGTGTGATAAATCGTTTGTTCGTAGTTTTTTCATCCCTAAAATCGAGCAAAAACCGTTAATAAATTCATCATTTTTACCTTACGTTAAACGTTTAAACAATAATTGGAATAGGGGCCGTTGAGCTAAAAAAAATGTGCCTGGACCGCCCCCTTTTCCTGATTTTAGCGGCATATTTTTTTGTGCAAACGTGGAATTTTCAAAATTTTTAAAAGCTTATATTTCGAAAACTATGGAACCCATGGAAAATATGGACACAGTTGGAAAGGTGATTGAAGGACCTTTCATTCACTATCTATATCTATGCACATAATGTATACATATTTCGAGAAAAAGTAAAAAAAAGCGAAATTATGGCATTTTTTTTATAAAAATGAATGTTTTTCGTAAAAAACTAACTACATAAAAACTACATAATATATAAGACTATATAAAACTAGCTAACTAACTATAATAAAAGATATGTTTATCAATAAAGTTTTATTTTTTTGAAACGGGTTGCCACCTGTTACAAGTTTTATTAAAATTATTTTTTAAGTTAAATGAATTAGATATTACAATATGGGAATCAATAGAAATGGTCTTGAAAATGTTTTACTTCTAAACGAAGGGTTGCCACATGTTTAAAAAATCAAATTCACTATAGCTGAGGGAATAAGGTAACTGAAATATGTATATCAATATGGGTATCACACAAAAGAAAAAAATTGGACGTATTTAGCAAGAAATAAGTGACGAGTAAAAACATTCCTGAGTTAATTTAAGAGTCCAGTAATTTAAAAGGAATGTAATCAGAACAAACCATTGATTGACAATGTATGTATGTATTTGTAATAACATTACAAAATTATTATTTTAGTTTAACTAAATTTGACTTCACAAATTGGCGGCAACCCTCTTCGTAATATTTGCAAGCTAAAACCTTTTTAAAACTCTTTCGTCTGACTCCCATATAGTGATACCGATGTATTTCAATTACCTAATTCCTTTAATTCAATGGAATTCCATTTTTTAAACAAGTGGCAACCCTCTACAGTATAGTTTGCTTAGCTGCCCATTCTTCTCTGCAAAAAAAACTTGTGCGCTTAACCGAAAAAAGGACAAGCGAATTTTCGTTACTACTTAAATGAGGAAGGTATCCAAATCCCTATGAAACCAAATAATGGAGGAGCACTTACCACGTAGAAATTACTGCAAACCAAATTTTTTCCGAATGGTATCTAATTATCTATATAACTATATAAAATTATGGCCGTTTTCCTTGTTCTGCGAGAAGAGCAAAGTAAATAAAAGCTTGTAAAATTAGGGTAAGTTAGAGCCAGTGCAGGTAAACGTTAGAGCTGGAAAACTATCGATGGCAGTATCGATAGTTTTTGACTATCGAAAACATCGATGGTTTTGTAAGCACTATCGATAGTTTTCATTTATACATACATTATTCAGTAAGAGTAAAAGCCGGCTGAACCTGTTTCATCTTGTGAGTCGGAATTATTATTACTATTATTATTAGCAAAGCACGGCAAATAATTTTTAATCAAAACTATCGATAGTATAGCAAAGCAAAATATACTGTACATGTATTTAAGAAATAAACTCTTTTCATACACATTTCGATTGATACCCAACTCTTAATAATTCATTTATCTTATTAAAAAATTTGAATTCAAATTTTCAACAGGTGGCAACTCTTAAAAAATAAGCCTCTATTATCTAGAGTTCAAACTTTTTAATCTGACACTTCATTTTTGAAAATAGAACGAATCGTGCAGATCTTATGGCACTGACAAAAAATGAAGAAATTATTTGATGCATTAGCAAAAAACGCATTACTTCAAAAAGTGCAAAAAATTAGCAGGTTTTTATTTCTTCTTTCTAAAGCTAAAAGCCTGTATATTTAATAAAATAATAAAAAATAACATATTTTTACATATAGTTTTTATTCATTTCATTAAAATATGCCATTTTTTGAAATTTTGATAAAAAAAATGTTTTTCTGGAATACCGCAGGGACACCCTGTGTTTAATTTTATTCCAAAATGTTTAATCCTGTAGCTCTCTACTATCTATGAGGAAATGAAAAACGTCAAACCAACATTTTATTTTAAAGAATGTAGTTTTGACATTTGTTTCCGTGAAGAGCTTATGCCTCGATTATAATGGAAGTAACGGAACGGAGTGAACTGTCACTTAATTATCTATAGTATGGGCAATGAATTCAAACGATTATAATGCACTTGAACGCGATGTAAAACGGAAGCATCTAAAATCAATAGATCCTTACGAATTCGCCGCGATGTGTTACGATTCGCCCCGTGCATTATAACCTAGGTATTACGCATGGCTATGCTCTTGTTAATATTCTTCGTATAAAATTTGTCGACTTTAGTGGCTTTCTGGCGGCATATATATATAATACCGTGGCAGTACGAAAAAGTTCTTAAATGCATTGTGTTTCTGATGTGCCCGGTATAAATACTGGTTATACCGCTCTTGATGTAGTTGATACTAATACCGGTTTTTCTGCTGCTGTTGCTTTTACTCGCTCGCCAACTACTCCTGGTAATAACATCGGCTTTTCTTCTTCATCTCTTCCGCCTGCTTGTACTTCTGCCTGTTGACCAACTGCTGGCCCCGCTAACGCCGTGCCTACGTATGCCGCTGCTGCGGCTTTGGCGAACAATGCTAGGTTGAACAATGCACAAGCGAAAAACGCAACTAACAATGCGCAAGCAAATAATGCACAGTGGTCCGCTATGGATAAAAAGCGTACTCATAAGAGACATAGGCGGTGTGTATTTGGGTCAAATGAGAACTCGGAGCTGGGAGTTGTGGTTCGTCGCAAATGGTTGCACTTATCATCGTTTTTGCCTACTGTAAGGACTGATGACATCATTGGCTATGTGGCTAAATATGCAGCTATCGATAAGAAGAAAATTGTATGCTATAAACTGGTCAAGAAGGATTCTGATTTGGAAACTATTAAGCACATTAATTTCAAGCTTGGAGTTTCAGAATCTGACTACTCAAAAATTCTGTCATCGGATATTTGGCCCTCCAACGTTGCTGTCCGGCCTTTTGATTTTTTTTTTAAAGGATGCCCAGCCGCAGCCCAAGAAGAAAAAAGTCATTCTACCTCTGGTGCTCGGAAAATAAGTATCTATCACCAAAATACTTCGGGACTCAGGACAAAATCCAAATCTGTCTACATTCTCAGCTCACAATTGGATTATGGCTGCTTCGTTCTGACAGAAACCTGGCCGAATGCTAACTTTTTCGATGCGGAGTTCTTTAATCCAGCTCACTTTGACGTTTTTCGCAAAGACAGAGATTTTGCTAAAACTGGTGTTAGTAGGGGTGGTGGTGTACTGATAGCTGCGCGCAGATATCTTCGAGCTTCTTTTTATCTGCTGCTAGATGCCAACTCCCTGTTGGATCAACTTTGTGTAAAATTACATGGCACCTGTGGCGTGCTGTACATTTGTGTGTGCTACATTCCGCCGGGCAGCTGTGATGTCATATACAAGGCACATGTTGACAATATACTGGCACTCTACGAGAAAATTGGAAACAGCCAACTTTGAGTTTTAGGTGACTTTAATTTATGTAATATTTCCTGGAGCTTTATTGATAACAATATTTTCCTCACCCCATCGAATGTTACTACTTTATCTGAATAATATTTAATTAACAATTATTTCAAATCAATGGTTTTTTTAATGAGTTAAACCGAATTTTAGATTCAATATTTATTAGCTCTAATATAAATTTCAAGCTCTCTCATGCGGCCAGTTACATCTCCCCTCCAAATCAGCATCATAGCCCTTTGGTTTTGGAGTTTGAATTTTACTAATATTTTGCATTACCGACTGCTAGTCAGACGGTTGCTTTTAACTACTCTTCTTGTAATTTTGCTGAATTGAATAATTTGTTTGATTTGGATTGGTCCCAGCTCTTTGGAAATGTGGATGTAACTGGTTGCTACGATATTTTTAAGTCTAAACTTTTTGATATTTGTGTGGGTCACATCCCAACTCTTAATTCGAAAACCGCTAAGCGTCCATGGTTTACTAAAGAAATCAAACGTATAAGGAATATAAAGAATAAGTTCTACAAAAGACAAAAGCATTCCAAAGATGTTAATTTACGTGAGCGTTACGTGGCATTAACCAGCTTAAACTATCCACTAACACTGATGTAGATGGCCTCTCGGTTATTTTATTTAAAAGTTGTCCTTCACTAATTGCGCCTTTGAGGCACATTTTTAACATATCTCTATCTGCCGGAGTTTTCCTCGATGACTGGAAATTGACTTTTTTACGCCAATTCTTAAAAGTGGTAATAAAAATTGTATTGAGAATTATAAGCCGATTTCTAAGCTTACCACTGTCTCAAAACTGTTTGAGTCCATAGTTAAAGATAAAATTTACTTTGTTGTTAAACATTAATTATGTCCCAACCAACATGGGTTCGTGCCGGGTAGATCTACGTTAACCAATTTAGCTGCTTTTACAGAGGACTGTTTGGAAACCTTTCAAAAGGGATTCCAAATTGACGCTATATATATCGATTTCTCTAAGGCTTTTGACAGGGTGCCTCATCGAATATTGATAGGTAAACTTGAAGGCCTGGGCGTTCATTCAGAGTTTCTGAAGTGGATCACATCCTATCTGTATAACAGACGCTGTGTTGTTCGTTTTGATAATGTATCGTCTTATTCTTTTGTCTCCTCCTCTGGTGTTCCCCAGGGTAGTGTCTTAGGTCCGTTATTATTTGTTATCTTTATTAATGATATATCTTCCTTTTTCTCAAAGTGTAAGTTTCTTCTTTATGCGGATGACCTGAAGATATACTATGAAATTAAAAATATAGAAGACTCATTGATTCTCCAAGGTGAGCTTGATAATTTGCACTGTTGGTGTGCGCGTAATCGTTTGTCCCTCAATATCGGTAAATGTCATTATACCTCTTTTGCAAAAGTGATTAGTATTGTTCCAACCTCTTACTGTTTTTCCAATGTCCCGCTAAAATCAATTACTGATTTTAAAGACTTGGGTGTTTATTTTGACTCCAAGCTCACCTTCGCCACCCACATAAACTTTATTGTTTCTAAATCATTCGCATTGTTGTATTCGTCGCAACTGCTCATCATTTTCCGATCCTTATACTCTCAAACTGTTGTATTCGTCTTTAGTTCGGTCGAGGTTAGAATACGCTGTATTTATTTGGAGACCTTTTCATACAGTTCATGTGAACAGATTGGAGTCTGTTCAGAGGGATTTTATACGCTTTGCTTTGCGTCCGTTGAAATTTGTAGACCCTATTCCGTCCTATCGTTCTCGTTGTTTATTGATAAATCTCATGTCCTTAGAGTCCAGGCGTACTCTGTTATCGATGTGCTTTATCTTTGGCATAATTGCAGGCTCTATAGATTGTTCGCACCTCCTTATGAAAGTTCGTTTTAATGTTCCCTCACGTATTCTTCGTTGTAATGAATTGTTTTTGGTGGGTGTTGTTAAAACTGTTTATGGTATGAATGCTCCTTTAAGGAGGACTCTCTCCAAATTTAATGGTTATTCTTCATCTTTAGACTTCAATTTTTCTTACTCAAAGTTTACTTTTAAGAACTTACTCATAAGGCATTGGTCATAAGGGTTTCCCTTATTCTATGTATATATTTGTCATATAGTCTTAAACATCCTGTTTGTTGATAATAATAATAAATAAATAAATAAATACATTTTATGCAGATATTTCTGTTTAATTCGTTTAGTGGATAACTTAACTTTACAAAAATACCAAATGCGTTCACATTGCAGACAACGATTTTTTTTATTTGTGCCCACTTAGGCGACACTGTCCTGCGGCGCTTTTTTCTTTTTTTTGTTTATATAAAAGCATACTTTATAATATATACCTGCGGCGCTTTTTCTTTTTCATATAAAATGATATTTTAATTTATTTAAACAAATATAATGTGCACAAGAATTTTTTGTTACAAATCATATATCAAATTAAAGATATTTTTCTGCTCTTTCTGATAATCATATTTGTTAATATAGTTATTTATAAGTTTTTACGAGAAACATCAATTTTTATAAAAAAAAAACAAATTGCCAAATTACGTTTTTGTACTTTTTCTCGAAATATGTATACATAATATACATAAATATATATCGAATGAAAGCTCCTTAAATCACCTTTCCAACTGTTTCCATGGTTTTAAAAAATTCCACGTTTAGCCCCCTTTAGCGCCACCCCTGATAATTTGCACAAAAAAATACGCCATTAAAATCAGGAAAAGGGGGCGGTCCACGCCCACTTTTGTTTAGCTTAACGGCCCTTATTCCAATTATTGTTTAAACGTTTAACGTAGTGTTTAACATAAAGTAAAAATTATGAATTTATTAACGGCTTTTGCTCGATTTTAGGGATGAAAAAACGACGAACTAACGACGAACAAACGATTTATCATACTTAACAAATGAAAATTATGAAATTCTTATACCTGGGGTGATAAATGTAGGAGCTGTAAAATGTAAAAAATTTATTATAAATGTTTGGCTTAGGAACAAACGTTAAAAATGGACGAACAATGAAGAACAATCGACGAACTATCGATTGCAGTGATAATTAACCCAAAATAATCTGTTTCGGGTGCTAAATACAGGAATTACGTAAAGTAAAAATGTAAAAATTAATTATAAATCTTTGGCTAACGAACAAACGTTAAAAATGGACGAACATTAAAGAACAATCGACGAACTATCAATTACAATACAAAAATCTTAATATTTATACTAATGGGGTGCTAACGTCGGTAAGGGTTTCGCGTGTTACTCTATTCGTTATAATAGTTTTAAATAAATTGAATTCAAGACTAAAAAGCAGAAAATAAAATTATATTTTGAAAAAGACTGAAACTCGATTTAATTATAATGTGAATTAAAAAGTGAAAAATAATTTATAGAAACACAGATTTCGTTTAAGAGGAATAGGAATTTCCCTAGCTTGATTTTATTAAACTTTTAAAACCAACCTAAAATAGGATTAAAGTATTTAATCGATAATAAAACTAATTTTACCGGAAAAAAAACGTGGCGTGCTTTTTAGATGTTATAGTCCCGCTTAGGGATACCAAAAATAATAAAATAATCGATTAATTAATCATATGTTTAATCATAAGCCAAAAATAAATTAATTGAAATTAATTGCAATTATTGAGAAAGAATCGATTAATCGAATTTTTAATAATTTCTTACTCTCTTGTTAATTAGCCTTAAATAAATATAAGACGAGTATTTTTAGCGCCGATAATTATTTAGTACCAGGTTTTACCGAGCTTTGCCCGGAGTGCATATACTTTTTAAAGTTTTCAAGATTTGGATAGCTTTAAAAATATATCTTGGAAAAAAAAGGATTTCGATATCTATTAAGTAATTAAGTATTCCGAAATACGCTGGAATGAATAGTAGATATCCTGAGCGTATATCGTCACTAGACACGAATAAAGGCGCGAGCTCAAAAGTTAACGGCGAAAAAAGACGCATAAAAAAATTTCAGCGTCAAAGACTCAACATACTTCACCAAAGTTTTCATCAAGCATCTTTTTTCGCAACATTTTTTTAAACGCCTTTTTTCGCAGTCAAAACACTAGCGCGCTTCTATTCGTGTGTAGTGACGATATTTACTGTGTATACATAAAAAAATGCTGATTGAAATAAACAAAAAAAATTGTATTACATAGAAGCGTGGCAACCCTGACGGAAAATATTTTCTGACCAAATTTCTCAACAAAACCTTTAATTTAATATCCATATTGCGACGTTTTAGATAAATTGTGTAGGATGGAAAATAAGTGGCAACCTTAAACTATTATCCTAAGGATAACATTTTGTAGAAATGGAAAGCATTGTTTAATAACCTTTTCTTGATACCCATGAATAGTAATATTTTAAATTTTTTCTAAACAAAAAATTAAATAAATATACAATTTAAATAGGTGGCAACCCTATTAAAATATTATTGAACTAGGGATCTTTAAAATAGCTTCCATTTGATACCCATATTTTGATGCTTTAATTAATTTGCAACTAATTTCGATTAGGTGGCAACCTTATACGAGTCTTTTCGGAGGTAGTGCCTATTCTTCTCTTCTTCTTCTTTTTTGGCGCTGTAACCGCCTAAGCGATTTTGGCCGAGTTCAGCAAAGCACGCCAGTCGTTTCTCCTCTGTGCCAACTGACGCCAATTGGAAACGCCAAGTGAAGCCAAGTCCTTCTCCACCTGATCTTTCCATCGCAGTGGGGGCCTCCCTCTTCCTCTGCTACCACCAGCGGGTTCCGAGTTGAATACTTTCAGAGCTGGAGCGTCGGTGTCCATTCGAACGACATGACCAAGCCAGCGGAGCCGCTGTATTTTAATTCGCTGCACTATGTCCATATCGTTGTAAAGCTCATACAGCTCATCGTTCCATCGTCTGCGGTACTCGCCGTCGCCAACGCGTAAAGGACCGTAAATCTTCCGCAAAATCTTATCCTATTAAGATAACCTAAAAATCCAAAATATTATCTGTGTACAAAATTTCATCAAAATCATTAGAGTCGTTTCCGAGAACGCTATGGATATATATATATACTAGCAGAGCACCCGACGTCGTTCGGGGTAAACAAATAAAAATATAAAACAGTAATACAAATATTCAGTTCAGCATAATTAAAAGGAGACAAACTATTTTCTTTGTTTACATTAAGGCATTCTTATGAGCCATACTTTTAGCTTTAACGTGCTTTAACTAATATACATATATTGATCATTACTTGTGCTACAAACCTTGTTCCATTATTAATATTGGGTGGATTAAGGTAACGATCAAATTTCTTAATTGAAATTTGTCTACTACAATACATTCCGTTTAGCTGCCTATTCGCTTAGCTGTTTTAGTATAGCTGCACTTTTCTGGTAGAATGCTTAATTCGGAAGGAGTTTTATTCATTATGTATGAAACTTTTTCGTTTAACGGCATCGCGGGATTAAAAAACGATTTAATCTTTCCATTTAAAATAATCTAAAGACGGTAGGATAATGCAAAGAAGGAAAAAGACAATGAACAGAAAAGAAGATACGGACAACATTGCGGCCGCTTACATTTCTTGTTTATGATTAGAAATAAAAATGTTTATTATTTTAGTATTGACAAAGCTACCACAAAAGATGGTACAGATGCGCTGTATTTACGTGTTAATCAAAGTTCGTAAACATTGTGAATTTTTTGTCCTCAAATTGTTGTTTATAATTTTTAATTCCATATATGTATATGTATGTTTGTATGCTATATTCATTAATTTTTAATTACAATGAGCCTTTGTATTTTTGGTTTGTGGCAGATTTAATAAAGCTGGATTGCCCCTGAAGATGCTAAAAATGTTTTAGCGAAA
>NW_016158006.1:102259-104697 GCF_001687245.7 Rhagoletis zephyria
GTTTTAGCGAAACGTTGGGCCAGAAAGTGGAATAATGTAGTTTTATTCGCACTAAAAACATAGATCAGACTAGCCTGGTAACATAATATTTAATAAAGACGGTAAGGTTTCAGAAAAAAAACACACACACAGTTTTAAATATCCGAGTTATCTAATAGATGAATACATATATGTATCTCCCCCTTTTACAAACTCATTTATATATACTACACTCTATCCACCTCCCATAGATACCTATGTCTAAATACCAAATTTCCAGTTCATGTGACTTATGGTTCCCAATTTATGGCTGATTAAAAATTCCACGCCTACGGGATGTGCCACGCCCCCTTTTATAAACTGATTCATATGCACCTTACTATAAGCACCTACCATAGATATGTCTGCATATTAAATTTAAATTTTATGTGACTTATGGTTTTGAAGTTATAGCTGATAAAATTTTCCACGCCTATGGGATTTGCCACGCCATCTTTTACAAACTCATTTATATTTATCTTTTTATAAGCACCTACCATAGCTATACCCGCACACCAAATTTCAAGTTCGTGCAACTTATGGTTCCGAAGTTATACCCGATAAAAAATTCCGCGCTTATGGGATGTCCCACGCCCCCTTTTACAAACTCGTTTATATATACCCTCCTATAAGTACCTACCATTGATATGTCTGCATATTAAATTTCAAGTTCGAGGGACTTATGGTTCCTAAGGTATAGCTGATAAAAATTTCAACGAATATGGAATATGCCACGCCCCCTTTCACAAACTCGTTTATATAAACTCTCCTATAAACACCTACCATTGATATGTCTGCATATTAAATTTCAAGTTCGAGGGACTTATGGTTCCTAAGGTATAGCTGATAAAAATTTCAACGAATATGGAATATGCCACGCCCCCTTTCACAAACTCGTTTATATAAACTCTCCTATAAACACCTACCATTGATATGTCTGCATACCAAATTTCTAGTTCGTGGGACTTATGGTTCCGAAGTTATGGCTGATAAAATATTCCACGCCTATGGGATGTGCCACGCGCCTTTTACAAACTCGTTTATATATATCCTCGCATAAGCACCTACCATTGATATGTCCGCATACCAGATTCCAAGTTCGTGGGGCTTATGGTTCCGAAGTTATGGCTGATAAAATATTCCACGCCTATGGGGTGTGCCACGCCCATTTTATAAACTCGTTTATATGTATCCTCGTATAAGCACCCACCATTGATATGTCTGCATACCAAATTTCAAGTTCGTGGGACTTATGGTTCCGAAGTTATGGCTGATAAAAAATTCCACGCCTATGGGATGTGCCACACCTCCTTTTACAAACTCGTTCATAAGTACTCTTCTATAAGTACCTACCATTGATATGTCTGCATACCAAATTTCAAGTTCGTGGGACTTATGGTTCCGAAGTTATGGCTGATAAAAAATTCCACGCCTATGGGATGTGCCACACCTCCTTTTACAAACTCGTTCATAAGTACTCTTCTATAAGTACCTACCATTGATATGTCTGCATACCAAATTTCAAGTTCGTGGGACTTATGGTTCCGAAGTTATGGCTGATAAAAAATTCCACGCCTATGGGATGTGCCACACCTCCTTTTACAAACTCGTTCATAAGTACTCTTCTATAAGTACCTACCATTGATATGTCTGCATACCAAATTTCAAGTTCGTGGGACTTACGGTTCCGAAGTTATAGCTGATAAAATATTCCACGCCCCCTTTTACAAACTTGTTTATATATACCCTCCTGTAAGCATTTGCCATTGAAATGTCTGCATACCAAATTTAAAGTTCGTGGGACTTATGCTTCGGAAGTTATGGCTAGTAAAAAAATCCAGGCCCATGGGATGTGCGACGCCCCCTTTCACTACCTCGTTTATATATACTCTCATATAAGCACTTACCATTGATATGTCTGCATACCAAATTTCAAGTTCGTGAGGCTTATGGGTCCGAAATTATGGCGGATAAAAAATTCCACGCCTATGGGATATGCCACGCCCCCTTTTACAAACTCGTTTATATATACCCTCCTGTAAGCATTTGCCATTGAAATGTCTGCATACCAAATTTCAAGTTCGTGAGGCTTATGGGTCCGAAATTATGGCGGATAAAAAATTCCACGCCTATGGGATATGCCACGCCCCCTTTTACAAACTCGTTTATATATACCCTCCTGTTAGCATCTGCCATTGAAATGTCTGCATACCAAATTTAAAGTTATAGCTGATAAAAAATTCCACGCCTATGGAATGTGCCATGCCCCTTTTACAAACTCGTTTATATATACCCTCCTATAAGCACCTACCATTGAAATGGCTGCATACCTAATTTGAAGTTCGTGGGACTTATGGTTCGCCTATGAGATAAGCCACTCGTTTATATATACCCTCCTATAAGCACCTACCATTGAAATG
>NW_016158006.1:104714-138431 GCF_001687245.7 Rhagoletis zephyria
TTTATGGTTCCGATGTTATGGCTGATAAAAAATTCCACGCCTATGGGATGTGCGACGCCCCCTTTCACAAACTCGTTTATATATACCCTCGTATAATCATCTACCATTGATAAGTCTGCATACCAAATTTCAAGTTCGTGTGACTTGTGGTTCCGAAGTTATAGCTGATAAAAAATTCCACGCCTATGGGATGTGCCACGCCCCTTTTGCAAACTCGTTTATATATACCCTCCTATAAGCACCTGCCATTGAAATGTATGCATACCAAATTTAAAGTTCGTGGGATTTATGGTTCCGATGTTATGGCTGATAAAATATCCCACGCCTATGGGATGTGCGACGCCCCCTTTCACAAACTCGTTTATATATACCCTCGTATAATCACCTGCCATTGATATTTCTGCATACCAAATTTCAAGTTCGTGTGACTCATGGTTCCGAAGTTATAGCTGATAAAAATTCCACGCCTATGGGATGTGACATGCCCCTTTTTAAAAACTCGTTTATATATACCCTCGTATAAGAACCTACTATTGATATGCCTGCATACCAAATTTCAAGTTCGTGAGACTTATGGTTCCGAAGTTATAGCTGATAAAAATTTCACGCCTATGGGATGTGCCACGCCCCCTTTAAAAGCACGTTTATATATCCCCTCGTATAGGCACCTACCATTGATATGTCTGCATACTAAATTTCAAGTTCGTGAGACTTATGGTGCCGAAGTTATAGCTGATAAAAAGTTCCGCGCCTATGGGATGTGCCACGCCCCCTTTAAAAGCACGTTTATATATACCCTCGTATAGGCACCTACCATTGATATGTCTGCATACTAAATTTCAAGTTCGTGAGACTTATGGTTCCGAAGTTATAGCTGATAAAAAGTTCCGCGCCTATGGGATGTGCCACGCCCCCTTTAAAAGCACGTTTATATATACCCTCGTATAGGCACCTACCATTGATATGTCTGCATACTAAATTTCAAGTTCGTGAGACTTATGGTTCCGAAGTTATAGCTGATAAAAAGTTCCGCGCCTATGGGATGTGCCACGCCCCCTTTAAAAGCACGTTTATATATACCCTCGTATAGGCACCTACCATTGATATGTCTGCATACTAAATTTCAAGTTCGTGAGACTTATGGTTCCGAAGTTATAGCTGACAAAAAATTCCGCGCATATGGGATGTGCTACGCCCCCTTTTAAAAACTCGTTTATATATACCCTCGTATAATCCCCTACCATTGATATGTCTGCGTACCAAATTTCAAGTTCGTGTGGCTTGTGGTTCCGAAGTTATAGCTGATAAAAAGTTCCGCGCCTATGGGATGTGCCACGCCCCCTTTTAAAACCTCGTTTATATATACCCTCGTATAATCACCTACCGTGGATATGTCTGCATACGAAATTCCAAGTTCGTGCGGCTTATGGTTCCGATGTTGTAGCTGATAAAATATTCCACGCCTATGGCATGTGCCACGCCCCCTTTTACAAACTCGTTTATATATACCCTCCTATAAGCACCTACCATTGGTATGTCTGCGTACCAAATTTCAAGTTCGTGGGACTTATGGTCCTGAAATTATAGCTGATAAAAAATTCCTCGCCCCCTTTTGCAAACTCGTTTATATGCACCCTCCCATAAGCACCTACCATTAATATGTCTGCCTACAAGGTTTCAAGTTCATGTGACTTATGGTCTGGAAGTTATGGCTGATTAAAAATTTCACTCCTATCGGAGGTGCCACACCCCCTCGTCGGATCCCAATTTTTTTCGCCCTATTATAGGCCCAGGTGTGATGGCAATACTCTGTCAAAATTTTGTTCGATTCTGTCCGTCCGTTTAGACTGCAATCTATCACATACATACATTCATACATACATACATACATACTTTCACAAATATATAGTAGATACTAGCAGAGCACCCGACGTTGTTCGGGGTAAAAAAAAAACAAAAATATAAAACAGTAGCACAAATATTCAGTTCAGCATAAATTAAAGGAGACAAACTATTTTCTTTCTGTTTAAATTAAGGCATCCTTATGAACCATACTTTTAGCTTTATCGTGCTTCAACTACTATATATTTGTCATCATGTTCTGTTCTACAAATCTTGTTTCATTATTAATATTAGGTAGATTAAGGTAACGATAGAATTTTTAAATTAAAATTAGTCTACTACGGTACATTCCGTTTAGCTGCCTATTCACTTAGCTTTTTTAGTACAGCTGCACTTTTCCGGTAGAATGCTTATTCCGGAAGTAGAATTATATATTATGAATGAACATTTTTAGTTTAACAGCATTGCGGGTTCAAAAAAACGATTTAATATTTCCGTTTCGAAATGGTCTAAAGAATGTAAGACACAGTTTTAAATATCCGAGTGATATAATTGATGAATACATATGTATTCCCCTTTCACAAACTCATTTATATATGTATACTTTACTCTAAACAACTCCCATATATATGTCTGCATACCAAATTTCAAGTTCATTTAAATTATGGTTACCACGTTATGGCTGATTAAAAATTCCACGCCAATGCTCCACGTTGCCTTTTACAAACTTATGTATAAAAACCTTGCTATAAGCAACTACCATGGATATCTATTCATACCAAAGTTCATATTCAAATTTTACGCGTGTGGGATGTGCCATGCCCCCTTCCAAAAACTCATGTATATATACCTTACTATAAGCACCTACCGTAGATATGTTTGTTTACCAAATTTCACTTTCATGTGACTTATGGTTTTGAAGTTATAGCTGATAAAAATGTCAACGCCTAAGGGAAGAGCCACGCCTCCTTTTACAAACTCATTTATATATACCTTACTATAAGCACGTACCATAGATACGTCTGCGTACCAAATTTCAACCTCATGTCACTTATGGTTTTCAAGTTATAGGTGATACAATTTCCGCGCCTAAGGGATGTGCCACGCCCCCTTTTACAAAGCCATTTCCGAAATAGCTATCCTACTATAAGCACCTACCATAAATATGTCTGCATACCAAATATCAATTTCATGTGACTTATGGTTTTGACGTTATAGCTGATCAAATTTCCATGTCTATGGGATGTGTCACGCCCCCTTTTACAAAGCCGTTAATAGACACCTTACTATAAAAACCTGCGATAGATACGTCTGCGTACCAAATTTCAATTTAATGTGACTTATGGTTTTGAAGTCATAGCTGATAAAATTTCCACGAATATGGGATGTGCCACGCCCCTGTTTACAAACTCATGTATATATAGCTATACTATAAGCACCTACCATAGGTATGTCTGCATACCAAATTTCAAGTTCGTGTGACTTATGGTTCCGAAGATAAAGCTGATAAAAAATTCCACACCTATGGGATGTGCCACGCCCCCTTTTACAAACTCCTTTATATATACCTTCCTATAAGTATCTACCATTGATATGTCTGCATACCAAATTTCAAGTTCGTGGGACTTACGGTTCCGAAGATATGGCTGATAAAAAATTCCACGCTTATGAGATGTGCCACGCCCCTTTTTACAAACTCGTTTATATATACCCTCGTATAAGCACCTACCATTGATATGTCCGCATACAAAATTTCAATTTCATGTGCCTTATGGTTTTGAAGTTATAGATGATGAAAATTTCCACCCCTATGGGATGAGCCACGCCCCCTTTTTCAAACTCATTTATATATACCTTACCATAAGCACCTGCCATAGATACATTTGCGTACCAAATTTTAACTTCATTTGACTTATGGTTTTGAAGTTATTGCTGTTAAAATTTCCACCCTATGGGATCTGCCACGCCCCCTTTTACAAATCCATTTACTATCAGCACCTACTATATGTTTCCGAAGTTATAGCTGATAAAAAATTTCACGCCTATGGGAGGTGCCACGCCCCCTTGTCGAATCCCAATTTTTCCTATTATAAGCCCAGGTGTGATAGTAATACACTGCCAAAATTTCATTCGATTCTGTCCATCCGTTTAGGCTGCAACCTGGTACATACATACACACATATGTACATACATACATACTTCTACAAATATATAGTAGATATATGTATACAATAATTGCTCCTTTAATGTAATAAGATCATATAACCATTTTTGCAAAAACAAAAGTTTTGATAAGCATTTTGTTGTTAAGCGATTGCGTTTCTTGGTGGCTGTAGCACCAGCTCAGCAGGCACCGAGGCACAATGGGGCCGCTTCATACAAGTTAGCTCAATAGTCTGTAACCGAATTTTTCCCCTGAAAACTACGAAGACACATCCAAAATGGAAATATAATATTATTTTTATAAAATTACTAGCAGACCCGGCGTACTTCGTCCCGCCCAAAATTAATTTTTTTTATTGAAACATTTGGCCCAACGTTTTCGCCAGCAATTCTCGTTCACGTTTGGTATCCTCCATTGCCGTCTTAAATAACCTTACGAAAGCGTTATACCAGGAAGAAGTCCTTGCGGCTCGATAGTGCCTCGTCCTTGAATTCCAAACTTCATTTCAAATTCAAATTTCCAAACTGGTGACGTTTGACGGTTGATTTAACGGGAGTAACTTGACTTTGATCTCTGGTGCCTTCGAATCGACGATTTTTAGCAATAACTCGGTTCCAGCGCACAAAAATTATCATTAAAATCGTTTCGGTCGTTTAGGAGGAGTTAAGCCACCGGAATAAGTCTTTTACATATTGACACTCTTCGGCATTTTTTCCCATACAAAAAAAAACTATCAAGCATTCGTTATACGGAGAAAATGCAAAAATCAACGGTAACTTATAGCCATTTAAAACTTGCACTTTTTGATATTGAAATTGAATGAACTAAAAACTGAGTACTCGAAATTTGGTGCCATTTGATACAAAATTAACTATATTTCTATAAAAAATTAACAATATAATTTATTATGAAAAAGAAACAAACACTGTATTCTGTATATATGTACAGATAGGTAAAAGTTTCAATATGTTGGGAAAGCGCCACGCCCCCCTTTCCAGTAGCCCCCAAATCTTTATACCAATTTCCAGGACACTACCACAAATACGTCCAGAGATATACGGTATGAAAAATTCGATATGTACGGGTGATGCCACGCTCCCTTAATATATCGAAAGTCCACAGTAGGTGCCCAAAATTTCAAAAATCGGTAAAGCCGTTCGCGAGATCACCTCTTATAAAAAGGAGCAGCTTTTATTAATATTATTAGTGTAGGTAACACAGGGCAACACCGATTTTGATGCAGCAAATGTTAAAGCTGTTTTTGATAGGCTTTTTTGTGCTGATTAAGAATCCGTAAGTATAAAGTTTCCATCAGCTCCAGATTTTGAGAAAAATGTGGTGAAAGTGTCAAAAAACTTCGTTTTTTGCAATATTTGAGAAGCTCCAGCAATGAAACAAAAGGTGAGAGATCCTTCCACTTAGGCTCAAATTAAAGCTAGAACTACAGACTATCCCCAAAAGTACTATTCCAGCACCTTGCCTTGATGGTCACCTATACTCATGTTCTTTTTATTGTCCAACAATAAAAAAAATACTGGAAAATTATGCAATTTAATAAAAGTTGTAAAAACCAGTGTTAGCTGTTCTATAAATGACTATAGGTGACCTTAGGGTCAAGGTGCAGGAATGGTATTTTCAGGAATTGAAGTCAGAAGTCGAAGCCTTAAGTGGAAGGTTCTATCACCTTTTGCTTAATTGCGGTAGGTACTCAAACTTCCGAAAATCAGTTATTCCTGTTCAACAAATGACTATAAGTGACCATGAAGCAAAGGTGCAGGAATTTGCAGGGATATTATTTGAGATTTTTTGCTTTAATCAAAGCCTAAGTGGAAGGTTCTACCACCCTTTGTTTCTCTGCTAGAGCTTCTCAAATATTGAAAAGAACGCGATTTTTTTACACTTTGACCTCGTTTCTTAAAATATGCTGCTTAAAATATTATTCTTACGGATTCGTAATCAGCACACAAAAAAAAAAAAAATAGCGTTAACAATTGTTGCATCAAATTTTTTCCCATTTTTGTTGGCCTGTGTAATAAGTATTGTTAAATAGCCAATACCCGCATGTTTGCGCCTCCTCCAAACACCTTTCGGACTGTAAAACAATGACTCGATTCTATTCTATATCTAAATAAGATTTTTTGGAATAGATCGGTATCTGGTCCACCTATCAGAAAAAATATCCTATATGTTACCCCAGCCAATAACCTACGTACGTGCCAAATTTCAAGCAAATCGGACCATAAATAAGACTTTTTCCAATAGATCGGTCCCTGGCCCACTTAACGGAAAAATAGATCATATATGCTAATCTAGGCCAACGAACCAAATGCATGTTCTTTTTAGCGTAGCTCGCCCCCTGCGCCACATATCGGAAAAATTAAAACTTTGTGCTTTCCTTCTTTTAAACACCTTTCCAAAAAAGCAGCACCCATTCGAATTGTTATGAAACATAGGAGAAAAGTGTTCCCAATTGATTCATGCTCCCAATGAATTTCACAATAATCCGAAATTTGCCAAGCTTTCGTCGAAAAAAATTAAAATTTTTCCCGGATTATTCCGAGTTTTCCACTTAGAATTTTCTATTTTTCCATTCGTATGCCATTCCGAAGGAATTGCACACAAAATTCCATACAAAAAAATCCGTTTTCGATTTCTACAATTTCCCGACCTTCCAGGAGATTTTTCCCATAATTTTCTTTCATAAAAACCTTCTCCTGGCAATTACGAACAATTAAAAAAAAAATGTTTGTCAAATCAGCCGAACCATTCTCAATTGATGAATTACTATAAATTTTTCACATCATTTTTATATATATAGATTTCATTATTTTGTGTACTAGCACTGTTCAACAATTTTTTTTTGTTAAATTGAAAAATAGGTAGATATTTAGAGAAAAAGAATAAACCCAGAGCATCCACTATTTCCAATAAGTCACTTTGTGCTCTAAACTCTGAAAAACTAATTCATTGTACATTGGTAATTCTAATTATGGTAACAGGCTATAAAGATTATTTAAAATAGAAACAAAAAGAAAACGGTACAAGGCACGATAAAAATTGTATTCGTCTTCAGAATCATCAGATTCAGGTTGTGTATATTCAAAATTCTCTTCTAAAATGAAATGAAATACATCTTCGAGGTTAGCTTTCCTTGAAGTTTTTCGGCTAAATAGTTCACGATACGCTTTGAAATCTTTATTTCGCGATTCGAAAAAAAACATGTGGCAGTTCAGAGAACTTTCTTCAGATGGGGGATTAATAGTGTCGGGGACTTGTTGGGCTTCACTGCGCTTTCCACTAGCTCGCAGGCTCATATTTGCTACGTTTTGACTGGTCACTACATTCCCCAAAGTTTATAGTGGCCCTTCCTCCTTTGGCCGGCAGCCGACAGGTGTACGGACGGTCGTCACTCCTTTGGGGGTGTCTTCCATCCGTATGCATTGCCGGAAGTGCGGCTACACTCTCCACGCGGGGGCGGCTGGAAACAAGCTATAGTTACGGTCATGTCTCTGGCTATAGTGCTGGCTAGTGGTAGTCGGGCGGAGAGAAGAAAACTCTCGGGGAGGAGAGGCGGATATTAGAGGACAGTCGGGGTGATGGGTTTGACATTGGTCTCACATCATTGCTCGGATCGCCTTCTGAGCTGCCTCTCTTTCCCATAAATTACCCCAACTCCAAGGTGGAACAGCATATGCCGTAGGATGCATGGTCAGGGGGGTGCCTGGTTCCTAGTATGCGGACTCTGGATACCGGTCGTCCTCCAGTTTCAACCAGACTTGCCGTGGGATCGGGATTACCGCGGTGTACTTTTCCCATTTCCCGTTTACTCGTGGGAATCACATGCAAAATTCAATTTTAAAAAAAGAGCCCGACGGAGCTCCAATAGGAGTGACTCTAAACCCTACTTCTGGCTTCGTACACTTCAACTCTCGGGAAAGGAGAGTTTTTAAGAGAGCTCTAGACCGTGGCAAGTCTAGGGAGGAGGCTCTACAAATAGCCGAGAGCATCTCAACTTCCGATGGGAAGCTGAAACGGGTGCGCTCCGAGGAGCAATCCCCTCGTGACGCTGTCACAAAGAAGCCTCAACAGGCTCATATGGGGCCAACGAAAGCTGCCTACAGCAAGGTGGCGAGTAGCGTCGAACTCGGCTTCATTCCCGTTGACCCCGTCAACCAACCACTTGGAACAGAGCAACTGGCTCAGCTCCAAGAATCTATAATAGATGTTCTTATTGAGCGATCGGGGACCGACGTAAAGCCGGAGTTTGAGAGATGCATCCCTCGAGCTGGGTGGCTTCTCGTCGTCTGCTCGAACGCACAAACCGCGACATGGCTACGGCTACACGCCGAACATATCAAGGCCAAGTGTGGTCTTGAAATTTCACTCGTTGAGGAAAGTAGTTTCCCTCGGACACATGTCATTCGGGGCTACTTTCCTCAAAGCACCCAGTTAACCGACGAGACGGTTCTGACCACCATCGCAGCCCAGAACCATCTCTCAACGGCGTGCTGGAAGGTGTCACGCAGACAGGTGCAGGAGAAATTTCTCCACTTGGTCATCGTAATCGACCACGATTCGATGGTAAAACTTACTGCTGCTAAAGGTAGGATCGCCTACAGATATGGGCACGTAAAACTGCTGTTGCGATCTAAAGAGCAGCAACCGAAAGAGGCGGGGGTCACAGAGCCTGCGGAGGAAGCTAGGAAAGCTGTTACCCCAGCTGAACCCGAGCTGGACGTGCGGCCATCTACCAGCAGAGCCGCCGGGCATGCTGGAAGCTGGCACACGTCCATTGCAGCAGAGAGAGCAGCCGTGGTGAAAGCTCCTGAATCAATTCCGCAGACGGAGACCTGTACAGGCGAGGCACATGCGGGACAAGACTCCAAGTCACTGCCAAGCAACAGGCAAGCAACTGTGCTACCTGTGGCAACAACAGGGACTGGATCCATGGCCTCGAGTGTGACTCGACAGCCCACGTTGAATGCCGCCTTTGGGCGACAAGAAGACGTGGTTTCCAAGCCGGTAAAAAACACCACCGTAGACCAAAACGGACCGGTGATGCCAGGGAAAAGGGATCCCGATGAGACAAAAAGGACTGTCTCGTTAAAGCGTCGCTTCAGGGGAAGNTCGAGCTGGGTGGCTTCTCGTCGTCTGCTCGAACGCACAAACCGCGACATGGCTACGGCTACACGCCGAACATATCAAGGCCAAGTGTGGTCTTGAAATTTCACTCGTTGAGGAAAGTAGTTTCCCTCGGACACATGTCATTCGGGGCTACTTTCCTCAAAGCACCCAGTTAACCGACGAGACGGTTCTGACCACCATCGCAGCCCAGAACCATCTCTCAACGGCGTGCTGGAAGGTGTCACGCAGACAGGTGCAGGAGAAATTTCTCCACTTGGTCATCGTAATCGACCACGATTCGATGGTAAAACTTACTGCTGCTAAAGGTAGGATCGCCTACAGATATGGGCACGTAAAACTGCTGTTGCGATCTAAAGAGCAGCAACCGAAAGAGGCGGGGGTCACAGAGCCTGCGGAGGAAGCTAGGAAAGCTGTTACCCCAGCTGAACCCGAGCTGGACGTGCGGCCATCTACCAGCAGAGCCGCCGGGCATGCTGGAAGCTGGCACACGTCCATTGCAGCAGAGAGAGCAGCCGTGGTGAAAGCTCCTGAATCAATTCCGCAGACGGAGACCTGTACAGGCGAGGCACATGCGGGACAAGACTCCAAGTCACTGCCAAGCAACAGGCAAGCAACTGTGCTACCTGTGGCAACAACAGGGACTGGATCCATGGCCTCGAGTGTGACTCGACAGCCCACGTTGAATGCCGCCTTTGGGCGACAAGAAGACGTGGTTTCCAAGCCGGTAAAAAACACCACCGTAGACCAAAACGGACCGGTGATGCCAGGGAAAAGGGATCCCGATGAGACAAAAAGGACTGTCTCGTTAAAGCGTCGCTTCAGGGGAAGCAATGAGCACCTTAAGGGTGCTACAGGCTAACCTACACCATGCCAAGGGGGCATCGGCAACAATTGATAGGTTAGCCAGCCAACGCAAATTCGCAATAGGCCTGCTTCAAGAACTTTGGTTTAGCGGAGGCCAAGTAAGAGGACTGGGTAGTTCAGGTAGGTTAATCTACGACCGGCTTGGGGATACCCCCCGCGCCGCCATTTTGATTAACGGCAACCTCAATAACACACCTCTTACTCCTTTTATTTCCAGGGACCTTTCAGCGGCTGTAGTCGAGGTGTCGACGGTGGGTGGGGTGCAGGAGATTATCCTTGCATCCGCCTACTTTCCTGGTGACGTCCCCACCATACCACCATTGGAGGTTCCACAGCTCGTCGAATTTTGTCGACGCACAAATAGACAATTTATTATTGGTTGTAATGCTAATGCCCACCACACGGTGTGGGGAAGCTCCGATATCGACGTCAGTGGTGAGTACCTGTTAGAATATCTGTTACAAAATAACATAGATTTTGCGAACAGGGGTTGCAAACCTACATTTATTACTGCCGTCAAGGAGGAGGTACTAGATCACACTCTCTGCAGCAGATCAATTTCCGATTGTGTTTGGAATTGGCAAGTCTCGGAAGAAGCATAGCTCTCGGATCATCAACACATAGTCTTCGAGATCCCAGGGCGATCTGAGCTCCGAGGCTTGACTTTCCAGCCCAAGAAAACTGACTGGGCCCTATTTAAAACCTTAGTAAAGGTTAGGGCAGACTCGTTGCTAACCACCATTGACTCAGTCGACGAAATGGATGTCGCAGCGGATATGCTTAACAGAGTTCTGTTGGAATCCTTCCATGACAGCACAGTTGCTTCNAGCTGGACGTGCGGCCATCTACCAGCAGAGCCGCCGGGCATGCTGGAAGCTGGCACACGTCCATTGCAGCAGAGAGAGCAGCCGTGGTGAAAGCTCCTGAATCAATTCCGCAGACGGAGACCTGTACAGGCGAGGCACATGCGGGACAAGACTCCAAGTCACTGCCAAGCAACAGGCAAGCAACTGTGCTACCTGTGGCAACAACAGGGACTGGATCCATGGCCTCGAGTGTGACTCGACAGCCCACGTTGAATGCCGCCTTTGGGCGACAAGAAGACGTGGTTTCCAAGCCGGTAAAAAACACCACCGTAGACCAAAACGGACCGGTGATGCCAGGGAAAAGGGATCCCGATGAGACAAAAAGGACTGTCTCGTTAAAGCGTCGCTTCAGGGGAAGCAATGAGCACCTTAAGGGTGCTACAGGCTAACCTACACCATGCCAAGGGGGCATCGGCAACAATTGATAGGTTAGCCAGCCAACGCAAATTCGCAATAGGCCTGCTTCAAGAACTTTGGTTTAGCGGAGGCCAAGTAAGAGGACTGGGTAGTTCAGGTAGGTTAATCTACGACCGGCTTGGGGATACCCCCCGCGCCGCCATTTTGATTAACGGCAACCTCAATAACACACCTCTTACTCCTTTTATTTCCAGGGACCTTTCAGCGGCAGTAGTCGAGGTGTCGACGGTGGGTGGGGTGCAGGAGATTATCCTTGCATCCGCCTACTTTCCTGGTGACGTCCCCACCATACCACCATTGGAGGTTCCACAGCTCGTCGAATTTTGTCGACGCACAAATAGACAATTTATTATTGGTTGTAATGCTAATGCCCACCACACGGTGTGGGGAAGCTCCGATATCGACGTCAGTGGTGAGTACCTGTTAGAATATCTGTTACAAAATAACATAGATTTTGCGAACAGGGGTTGCAAACCTACATTTATTACTGCCGTCAAGGAGGAGGTACTAGATCACACTCTCTGCAGCAGATCAATTTCCGATTGTGTTTGGAATTGGCAAGTCTCGGAAGAAGCATAGCTCTCGGATCATCAACACATAGTCTTCGAGATCCCAGGGCGATCTGAGCTCCGAGGCTTGACTTTCCAGCCCAAGAAAACTGACTGGGCCCTATTTAAAACCTTAGTAAAGGTTAGGGCAGACTCGTTGCTAACCACCATTGACTCAGTCGACGAAATGGATGTCGCAGCGGATCTGCTTAACAGAGTTCTGTTGGAATCCTTCCATGACAGCACAGTTACTTGTTCCACCTTGATGAAACGTAAGGTTCCCTGGTGGAATGGGGAACTGGATGCTAAGCGTAAAACTGTCAGGAAGCTCTTCAACAGGGCCAAAAGGACACATCAGTGGACGAGTATAAGGCCTGTCTCACTGACTATAGCAAGATTATTAGGCGCTCGAATAGGGATTCATGGAGGCCACATTGTGGAACAATTGAAACGTTACCAGAAGCCCCGCGTCTGCATAAAATTTTATCAAAGGAGTCTTCCAAAGGGATAGGCCTCCTACGGAGGCAAGATGGCACCTTTACGAATAATAACAGGGGGACTCTAAATCACCTACTTCAAGTGCATTTCCCAGGTTCCTTGGTTGAGCATGATCTGCTTACCTCTGTCTCCTCGGAACACATGTTCCCTAGAGTGAGAAGTCAACGCAGATCTGGCTCCATCTTTGACAGGGACAAGGTACGGTGGGCGGTAGAGTCTTTTGAACCCTTCAAAGCCGCAGGTGGTGATGGGATCTTCCCAGCACTACTCCAAAGAAGCAGTGAGGATATTATTGATCCCCTGATGTGTATATTTAGGGCTAGTTATTGCTAGGAATACATGCCGTATGCTTGGAGGAAGGTGTCCGTGTTATTTATTCCGAAGTCGGGCAACAGGCCCCTTCACTTAGCTAAATCATACAGACCTATTAGCTTAACTTCCTTCACCCTCAAATCTTTAGAGAGACTTCTAGACCTCCACATTAGGGAGAGACTTAACACTTTCACTCCCTTACATCACACACAATTCGCGTATGTTAAAGGGAAATCCACGGATTCGGCCCTACATTATCTGGTTAGTAGGATCGAAAGTGCCTTCGAGGCAAAGGAGACCGCTCTGTGTACCTTCTTGGACATCGAGGGGGCTTTCGATAATACTGCCTATGGGTCTATCTCAAGGGCATTGGCCCAAAGAGGCTTAGATCCTACTACTGTTGGTTGGATCCACGCTATGCTTCGTGAGCGCGAAATTACATCGTCCTTGGGCAATACTCAAGTGAAGATCAGAGCCGTGAGAGGCTGCCCACAGGGAGGGGTCCTTTCTCCCTTGCTTTGGTCACTTGTTGTGGATGACCTCTTAATCAAACTACATGAGTGTGGTTACGATGTTGTGGGATACGCAGATGACCTTGCAATTATTGTTACGGGGAAATGCGGCAGTACTGTCTCTGACGTTACGTGCGCAGCTCTTCGCGTGGTCTCAAACTGGTGTGCCAATGAGGGCCTCAGCATAAATCCTCGGAAGGCTGTTCTAATACCGTTTACAACAAGATATAAACCGAACCTTGGTTCGGTCACTCAGGCAGGGACAGTACTTGAATATTCCGATGAGGTCAAATATCTGGGGATAACGCTAGATAAGAGACTTAATTGGAACTCCCATCTTGACTGAACGATTGCTAAAGCCACATGAGCCATGTGGGCCTGCAGAAGACTTTTTGGTAGGAAATGGGGGTTGAGTTCAAGGCTGATGGATTGGCTCTACCGTATGATCGTCCGTCCGATTGTGTCCTATGCATCCATAGCGTGGTGGCAGAAGACAATGCAAAAAACTGCCATACTTCGCCTTAACAAGCTGCAAAGATTGGCATGTCTATCCGTCACAGGATCTATAAGAACGTGTCCAACTGCGGCCCTAGAGTGGCTCGTGGGATGGACTCCTCTCCATATTTTTATTCAGGAATCAGCAGCCACGAGGGAGCTGCAACTTCGACTATCTAACGACGGCTTCTTCGTAAAGAAGCCTCATGCAGGTATTCTTGGGAAGATACCAGGGTTGGGTATATGCGGAATCTCTGATTCCATGACTAAGGAGGTCTGCTTTGGCAGAAAATTCCAAGTGATAATCCCCGATCGCGAAGATTGGGCAAATGGGTTCCCTGCCCTTGATCTCAGATATGTACACTGGTACACAGATGGATCAAGGATGGCGGACAGAGCGGGTGCAGGCATCTTTGGACCTAGCACCAAACTTACAATTCCCATGGGCAAATGGCCCACGGTGTTTCAGGCTGAAATAGTGGCAATCTTAAACTGCGCAAAATTAAACCTTGAAAAGGGTTTAAAGGGCGCTTTTTAGTTATCTTTTCAGATAACCAAGCAGCCATCCGGGCCCTTTCAAACAGAACTATCAAATCTAAGTTGGTTAGAGACTGCTTTAACACGCTACAATTTTTGGCATCCAAAAACACGGTAACATTGCGCTGGGTACCAGGCCATTATGGAATCGAAGGCAACGAGATCGCTGATGAGTTGGCACGTGAAGGATCGCTTACTGCCTTTTCGGGACCTGAACCATTCTGCGGTCTTAGTTGGTCCTCTTCGAGAGCCATAATCACTGAGTGGGTACACTCAGAACGCAGTAAGTACTGGGGAGCGGTGGGGGGCCTTAGACAGGCCAGGCTATTCGGCTACCCCTCTAACAGGAACAACATCGTCCTAAAAAACAAAATTGACATCAGCTTACTTTCTGGGTATCTGACTGGTCACAACCGATTGCGGTTCCACTTACACCGAATAGGGGCGATTACAGAGCCGGAATGCCGGCTCTGCCTCGAGGCCGGTGAAACTTCGGAGCATATTCTCTGTAACTGTCCGGCTTTAGCCAGACAAAGACTGATTTAATTTAAATCTTCGTTGGTCGAACCCTTTGTTATAAGGAATTCGTCTACCAAGGCCCTTTTAGGATTCATAAGGTAAGCCGAAGGTATCTTGGCCACATTGGGTTAGGGACTCCTTTATAGAGATACAAAAAATCTCTTAGGTCGTGGTGTCTCTGTTCTGTTACACCCAGTAAATTAACTAACTAACTAGGTATCTGATACACCACAAATTTTTCTAACCACGCTTTTTCCGATTCATAGAATTATTTTTCTGTCTACCGCATCTGCTCCATTTTAAGGTAATGTAACTCTTGAAATTGCGCCAACATATTTGTAACTTCTTTCTTTCCGAAGCTGGGCAGCTGGTTTAGCTTGAAATATCTTGTTCCACATCTCTGAACTTGCATTGAAGTAATTTAGACGGGCTTTTAAATAATATTTCGCACAAATCCCGAGACAAACCGGTTTCGGCGTTGTGCCATCTTCAGTGTAATTTTTCGTTCTGAATAGTTCGTGTTTCCTTCCGCTTTTTATGTATTCGTGTTACTATCGCCAGAAACAATGGATACAAAAAAGATCTGGTGGACAAAATTTGGAAGGACTCGAAACGAAAAAGTAGGGACAAGAAAGAAAACAACGATGCAGCTTGGGCAGTGTTAACTTACACGGGTAAAATGACATACAAACTGGCCTGGCAAACTGGAAAAACGTTCCACAAAATACATCATACTCCTACCCTGTCGGAAACACAAACAACCAAAAAGAATAAATAAGTACATACGGTATATACCATTCTCTTCCATCTAGTTTAGTTAATGACAAAATGTGCCTGACAAAAATTAATAAGTTCAAGTTAAAACATATTTTTCTCAAAATTGCGCAACGTTCTTGTGCAAATCTTTTAAATTTACTTATATATAAAGACTTGCGGTTATAACAAAAAAAGATTCGGAAAAAGAACCCTGCGCATTTTGGAAAAAAACGAATTTAAAAATTGACTATGAAAAATAAATTGTTTATTCAAATTCTCAGAAACCATTGAAATTATGTAATGATATAAAGTTGTAAAACAAACAAACAGCGTTATGTGATTTTATAAAAGTAAACCATAAATAAAAAAAAAACGTCTACGACAACAAGTAACATCCGAACGGTATCTTTTTTTATTACCTGAAAATTTGGATAAATAAGAGCCTAATACCATTAAAAAAATAAAATTGCAGTATGGTAGATTTGCAAATTTTATATTTAAAAATTTAATATTGCAAATTTTGAAACATTAACTTTTACATAGCTAGCTTTTTTTAGCTTTTCGCGTTCTCCCCTCTAGGAAGATTGGTTTGCTTCTTTTATGCGACCTCTTCCACTAGGCACCGAAACTACCACGTTTTTTGCAGTTTTCTAAGTTCATACGAAGAGGAGACATTTGAGAGTGTATAAATAAGTATTATAGCGACTTTTGCAAGAGTAGTTAACATTTCATGCTATTTTTTCAGAATATAGAAAATTTTTTCACTCTGCTGTTAGTGGACATGAAGCCCACCAAAAACTAAAAATCTAAAAAAAATGTACATAGCGCACGTTGCAAGTGGACTACTCAATTGTTGAATATGCTATCATATTTGTCCCTTCTTTTTATACAATTAAGGAGCGGCTGAAAGGTTTAACGATGTTAGCGGTACATAATAATGTGCCGATTACAACACAAGAAGTATTTGAAAAAATGTGTAAGTAAGTAATAAGATTTTGTAGACTTGTACATAGATAAATGTAAATAGATACGCGTAAATATACAAATATGCAGATATATTCAATGTGTAAAAACGGAAGTGTATACTAACGAAACTTCTACAAAACAAAACTGGACTCCACACTAATTAATTAAAATGGTGTAGTAATTTAATTTTTTAAATTTAAATAAAGCATGAATTCCCCATGGAATAACCGAGTAGACAAAAAATATATAACGGTAGAAATGGCACATACATACAGGGACGAGCAAAACTGTAACATGGTGTAACAATTTTTATTTCAGCCACCGCTATCTTTCCAAGTTCTAACAGCTTTCATACTTTTGTTGTATATTCTTATTGGTACACCCCTACTCCCTCTCCCATAAAGATTTGAAGTCAATCCAACAACAATAATAAAACCAGCAAGCAAAAATGTAAATTAAGCCCAATGTTACAGTTTTGCACTCACTCTCAGTCTTGCATTTTACAGTTATCTTTTANAATTTGGAAGGACTCGAAACGAAAAAGTAGGGACAAGAAAGAAAACAACGATGCAGCTTGGGCAGTGTTAACTTACACGGGTAAAATGACATACAAACTGGCCTGGCAAACTGGAAAAACGTTCCACAAAATACATCATACTCCTACCCTGTCGGAAACACAAACAACCAAAAAGAATAAATAAGTACATACGGTATATACCATTCTCTTCCATCTAGTTTAGTTAATGACAAAATGTGCCTGACAAAAATTAATAAGTTCAAGTTAAAACATATTTTTCTCAAAATTGCGCAACGTTCTTGTGCAAATCTTTTAAATTTACTTATATATAAAGACTTGCGGTTATAACAAAAAAAGATTCGGAAAAAGAACCCTGCGCATTTTGGAAAAAAACGAATTTAAAAATTGACTATGAAAAATAAATTGTTTATTCAAATTCTCAGAAACCATTGAAATTATGTAATGATATAAAGTTGTAAAACAAACAAACAGCGTTATGTGATTTTATAAAAGTAAACCATAAATTAAAAAAAAACGTCTACGACAACAAGTAACATCCGAACGGTATCTTTTTTTATTACCTGAAAATTTGGATAAATAAGAGCCTAATACCATTAAAAAAATAAAATTGCAGTATGGTAGATTTGCAAATTTTATATTTAAAAATTTAATATTGCAAATTTTGAAACATTAACTTTTACATAGCTAGCTTTTTTTAGCTTTTCGCGTTCTCCCCTCTAGGAAGATTGGTTTGCTTCTTTTATGCGACCTCTTCCACTAGGCACCGAAACTACCACGTTTTTTGCAGTTTTCTAAGTTCATACGAAGAGGAGACATTTGAGAGTGTATAAATAAGTATTATAGCGACTTTTGCAAGAGTAGTTAACATTTCATGCTATTTTTTCAGAATATAGAAAATTTTTTCACTCTGCTGTTAGTGGACATGAAGCCCACCAAAAACTAAAAATCTAAAAAAAATGTACATAGCGCACGTTGCAAGTGGACTACTCAATTGTTGAATATGCTATCATATTTGTCCCTTCTTTTTATACAATTAAGGAGCGGCTGAAAGGTTTAACGATGTTAGCGGTACATAATAATGTGCCGATTACAACACAAGAAGTATTTGAAAAAATGTGTAAGTAAGTAATAAGATTTTGTAGACTTGTACATAGATAAATGTAAATAGATACGCGTAAATATACAAATATGCAGATATATTCAATGTGTAAAAACGGAAGTGTATACTAACGAAACTTCTACAAAACAAAACTGGACTCCACACTAATTAATTAAAATGGTGTAGTAATTTAATTTTTTAAATTTAAATAAAGCATGAATTCCCCATGGAATAACCGAGTAGACAAAAAATATATAACGGTAGAAATGGCACATACATACAGGGACGAGCAAAACTGTAACATGGTGTAACAATTTTTATTTCAGCCACCGCTATCTTTCCAAGTTCTAACAGCTTTCATACTTTTGTTGTATATTCTTATTGGTACACCCCTACTCCCTCTCCCATAAAGATTTGAAGTCAATCCAACAACAATAATAAAACCAGCAAGCAAAAATGTAAATTAAGCCCAATGTTACAGTTTTGCACTCACTCTCAGTCTTGCATTTTACAGTTATCTTTTACTTATTTGGAAGTCAGATGACTTTTTTCTGTATTGTAATTTATTCAAGAAGTGATTACCAGTAAATAATATGGTTAATCAGGAAACATAAATGTAAATAATAGATGTACTGCAGAAACGCGGGACCGTAGGAAAAGTGGCAAAAAATTGCAGAGCTCGCCACGTGAAAATGTTAAGACTGAGAAAAAATATAGCCTAAAATGTTATTAAGGACAAAGGAAGTCTGCCAAAAAATATCACGGTCCGATATCTTGTGAACTTAGTAGCAAGTAGCGCTGCCGCCACTATTACAGAAGCGCTTCAGGTATTAAAATTGAATACAAATCAGTAGACAGCGAGGCGTAGAATTGTCAAATTGAACGCAAAGGCAAATAAAAGAAGAAGAAACCATTTTGATCAAAATACATGTGCGAGAGTGGTAGCATTTTGCCGGATCGCACGAAAACCGGACCGTTGCCTATTGGGATATGTTTTCCCTAGATTTAATTGAAGGTTAGTTGGTCTGACAAGACTAAATTAATCGCTTTCAATCAGGTATTGGATCAATTGGATTAGTACGCATTATGCGTAAAGAACAGTATCTGTTCATATATCAACAAAATTTGCAAGATGTAGTCGAAAAATGAGAATTTCTGCTGAAAAGTCACCCAAAACATACTGCACATGTTCTCAAAGACTGGATGCGAAAGCGAAAATTTGNCACACTAATTAATTAAAATGGTGTAGTAATTTAATTTTTTAAATTTAAATAAAGCATGAATTCCCCATGGAATAACCGAGTAGACAAAAAATATATAACGGTAGAAATGGCACATACATACAGGGACGAGCAAAACTGTAACATGGTGTAACAATTTTTATTTCAGCCACCGCTATCTTTCCAAGTTCTAACAGCTTTCATACTTTTGTTGTATATTCTTATTGGTACACCCCTACTCCCTCTCCCATAAAGATTTGAAGTCAATCCAACAACAATAATAAAACCAGCAAGCAAAAATGTAAATTAAGCCCAATGTTACAGTTTTGCACTCACTCTCAGTCTTGCATTTTACAGTTATCTTTTACTTATTTGGAAGTCAGATGACTTTTTTCTGTATTGTAATTTATTCAAGAAGTGATTACCAGTAAATAATATGGTTAATCAGGAAACATAAATGTAAATAATAGATGTACTGCAGAAACGCGGGACCGTAGGAAAAGTGGCAAAAAATTGCAGAGCTCGCCACGTGAAAATGTTAAGACTGAGAAAAAATATAGCCTAAAATGTTATTAAGGACAAAGGAAGTCTGCCAAAAAATATCACGGTCCGATATCTTGTGAACTTAGTAGCAAGTAGCGCTGCCGCCACTATTACAGAAGCGCTTCAGGTATTAAAATTGAATACAAATCAGTAGACAGCGAGGCGTAGAATTGTCAAATTGAACGCAAAGGCAAATAAAAGAAGAAGAAACCATTTTGATCAAAATACATGTGCGAGAGTGGTAGCATTTTGCCGGATCGCACGAAAACCGGACCGTTGCCTATTGGGATATGTTTTCCCTAGATTTAATTGAAGGTTAGTTGGTCTGACAAGACTAAATTAATCGCTTTCAATCAGGTATTGGATCAATTGGATTAGTACGCATTATGCGTAAAGAACAGTATCTGTTCATATATCAACAAAATTTGCAAGATGTAGTCGAAAAATGAGAATTTCTGCTGAAAAGTCACCCAAAACATACTGCACATGTTCTCAAAGACTGGATGCGAAAGCGAAAATTTGCTATTTTGAAATGACCTCCACAATCCGCGGATGTGAATCTCGTCGAAAATTTGCGAAATCAACTAAAAGCGCAGCTGTCTAAGTATGCAAGTCCGTCCAATGGAGTACATGAGCTATGAAAGCAAACAAAGGATATATGGGAGGCTATACCTCCAGAATTTTTACAGAGATACAAATAAGGTATGCCAAATTGCATCCAGGAACTAAAAAAAGCAAAAGTATATTGAACATTGTGTTAACAATTCTTTTTTTTTCGTGAAAATTGTCAAAAAGTTATTAAAAATATATAAGTGCAAAACTGTAACATATGCCTTAATTTACATTTTTGTCTGCTGGTTTTATTATTGTTGTTGGATTGACTCCAAATCTTTATGAGAGAGGGAGTAGGGGAATATACAACAAAAGTATGAATGTCGTTAGAACTTGGAAAGATAGCGGTGGCTGAAATAAAAAGTGTTACACCATGTTACAGTTTTGCTCGTCACTGTACATATATGAAAGAATGCCCACAGGCGACGCACTATAGGCAAAACACGAGTTTTTTTTTCAAAATCGTAGATCTTCGCTTAGAAAAGAGATAATGGAATGCAGCATTTAACCCTTTAATGCAGATTCTGTCACATATGAAACGCTTTTTAACCCTTTCAAGGCAGAGGAAAACGGTTCTCAATATGCGTTTCATATATGACAGACTCTGCATTAAAGTGTTAAGTGCTGCACTTTCGTAAGGATATCGACCAGTATAACCATTTTTGTTATATACATTTTTTTGTGAAAGCTGATAGTTTACGAGTTATTAGAGTTTAAAGGTAGCTTTTCTTTTTCCAATCTGGCCACTCGGGTACAGCATCCAATGTCCCAAGAATCGAGTCTTAAGATAAAATAAAGAGAAATCTTTCAGAAACAGTGCTAATGGTGTATTAAATATAGTGTTTTCTAGTGGAATGGGAGCCAAAATCCAAAATTAAAAAAAGTGACATTTTGAACGGTATTTTGAGGGTTAAGTTATTGTTGTTGTATCTTCTCTATAGTTTTCCTATATTATATGATCATTTATCTTCACTATAAAAAAATTTTCATTCCATTATCTCTTTTCTAAGCGAAGGTCGACGATTTTGAAAAAAACTCGTGTTTTGCCTATAGTGCGACGCCTCTAGCCATTGTGTATCACAACTATAAGTTATCGATGCAATTTTTTTTTTAATCCTCCCCCTTCGCCAAATCCTGGCTACGCCACTGAACGGCATAGTTCCTTCTAATTTAATAGTAACCTTAAACATAATAAAACAACCTTTAATAACACATATGAACTCGCTTTCGATATCGGGAAACAAATTTTTCTGACTGAAAGGTTAACTTTGAGCTGTTGTATGGAGCAACTGGTAGTAGTTCGGAACTCAACGTTTATACACGAGATTTGCTACTTTGTTATGACTCTGCTGGTATATATTTTTTATCTTAAATACCAACTTTCGAAAAATGAGCTTTGAGCATCGCCCTCTATGAAGCGGCCCCTGTGTGCGAGGTACCAACTACATGACAGTCTTTTTTCGAAAGTCCGTAAAGTTTTTGGTAAACAGTTTTCATTTCCTCAAGATTGGCCAACTTGCCTTCATACGGCTTATTTGCAACCAACTTCAAGTATTGAACAACTTCTAGTATTAACATGAGTACCGAATCTTTTTAATGAGTTTTGCGTACAAGCGATTATCCGATGCAGCGCATGGAAGGGCATGATACGGAAGTCTGGTGAATTTTGATTTTTCTTAGTATGTTACAGTACCCATCAGATTTACCTGAATTACTGAGAAGTCTTTCTTGTACATACATCGGGGTATATTTATGTATAGTCCGAACAAAGTCGATTATAAAGTTAGTTGGCGCCATTCCATTGAAAATTATGACAAAAAGCAGCAACTAACTTTAGTGTCGACTTCATTTAGGCTATGAATACGCATAGTTCAGTTATATCTGCCTAACTAAATCCTGGAGTACTTGAAGAGACAAACTGATTACACTGAACAGCTGATGCTTAGATATTATGCGCTCTATGCGGAGTAAAACTACACCCCTGCTTCACATGCGCTGCTTCTCTATGCCCTTTACTGCAATGTAAGTATAACCAGCGCTTTAGTTTTGTATCCTTTACAATGGGCTTACATGCACAACTATTAACTACCCCATTGTATGTTCTGAACTTGAGCAATTCTTGAGGCCGTTTGAAGTTTTAGACAGCTACAGTATTCCTATATCTTGGAAATATTTTTACGATTACTTTACAATTAATTGATTAATTAAACACAAAACTACGATACAATTAAATCGTAAATTCGACAAAAATAATCCATTAATTTAATCAAATGATTAATCGCTGCCATCCCTAGTCCTGCTATTAAGTATAATATATATGTATATAATAGTCAATATTACTAAACTGAAAATGAAAGGTTCAAAACAATTGATATCAAGCACACCAAGTTTTGTTTTCCTATTTTAGGTGGGTTTTGATTAAAGCAAGCTGGGGAACTTCCTATTCCTCTTAAACGAAATCTGAATTTCTATAAATAATTTTTTACTCTTTAGTTCACATTGTAATGAAAGCGAGTTTTTAGTTTTTTAAACTATAATTTTTTTTAAATGTTAATGTTTTCAGCGCGAATAATAGTAGAGTTACTCTGTACGTTGGGTCATGTATATGGCGCACAGTGTTCCAATTTTCAAAAATAGGGACAAAATTAAACGAGAAGAGATACCGAAATAAATATAATGGTGTTTTAAAGCTTTTGAGATAGGGAATTCAGTAAAAATAGTCTCGTTTGGTAGAATAATTACATTGATCTTTGAAATGACTTTCAAAAATAGATGGCTAAAATTTATTCCTTTTTTTGACTGAAACGAGTATGCAATGAAATTTTTTAAAACATTTAAACCCATATTTTTGCTTTTCGTACATGAAGAAATCTGTTTGATTTATCGCAAAAATCTAAAACGCATCATTTTAAATTGTTTTTAAAGTGTTTATTACAAGCTGTTTTTAGATAAAAAGATAAAAAATCAAGAATTGTACTTTTGAAAGTCATTTTAAAGGTCTGATTGAATGAAAAATTACCTTTACCTCAAGACCGACCTTCCAATGAAAAGTCTTTGGACTGTTATTCCCTTGGCTTAAGAACAGTTTTCAATGAACTTAAAAAAATTATTTTAAATAGATTTTAAGGTTTTTGCGACCATGGAAATGGATTCCCTGATGCAAAAGCAGCAAAAATATCTATTAAAAAAGTTCACTGCGTACTGGTTTCAGGAAAAAATCAACATCTTCAATATTTGAAGGTCGCTGGTGTTTAAGCAGCCATAAAGCACTGCGCGATACATATTAGTGGAGGAAAAAATTCTGAAAGAAAATTCGCCTTGGTATCGGGTCTATTCTTGTACTTGGTTCAAAAGTATCGATACCAAAATTACTTGGTATCGAACGAAAAGAATCGAGTATGTACTTGTATTTACTCGTCTCATTTCATCCCTAGACGTCCTGGTAAATACGGGACATCTGGCAACGCTAGTCTCCATACGAAGGCTCATTTGAGGTAGTACTCCGACAATCGCTAATGAAACAGACTAAAAGTATAAATCAAATCAAATCGTCGGAAGAAAGTTCGCTGTTAAAACTAAAACACACTGCAGTAGTCATATGACTGTCATACAACCAAAGCGACGACGAAGATCGTTTAACGACATTCGGCGAGAATAGATTTATTTTATTTTTCCGGTCATAAAATCAGCTGTCAGTGAAAGTACAGCTTTGTTTCTTCACTTTTCTAGAATAAAACTATCAGAAAGAATCAGAATCTGGAACAAAACTCAAAATGCGGAAATCTGTACGTTTTCTGAATTGAATCAAATATATGTTATACCATTTTCCAAAAATAGGGATGGAGTCAAAGCGATCGAAATATGTATATCCAATGCATTAACATATGAAATTTGCGGAATAGATATGCTATATGCAAATTCGTATGAAATATGCAACTACATATGTAAAAAAAATATGCAATTGCATTAAAAATCGGCTATTTTTATTACCTTTTTATCAGTTGGGGATCCCGATAATAATTTTGGTTGTATATTACATCACTTTCACCAATTCGGTCCCAATTTGTCTGGCATGCTTGCTCCTTTTTATATGCGTTATATGTAAGTAGGCAAGAGGTCATTGATGGATTTCTCTGCAATGGACTATCCCAAGCCTCTTCATCATCATGGACGATCAAAGTATTCGAAAAGTTTTGTCTAGATATTGAGTTAGCTGCGTTTACCATATACTGCGTATCATAGTAAGGTATCTGGTCCAAGCGGAAGGGAAGTTTCTTTGTTGGAATAGGTAGTGGTCCAAGTTGAGAAGAGTTTACTTCGCGGATGTTTATCCGATCAAACGGAACGTTGCGCGTGCATTTATTTATTCCAGCAAAAAATTTTTGATTATAAATATGTACCTGAAAAAAATGAGATATAGCTTTACTTTATTTGCATAGTGTGGCACCAAATAGGATCAAAAAAAAATTAAGTGCATTGAATATGTCAATTATGAGGTGGTCGACTCTCACACCTGCACTCAGAGAGAAATTTTCAACAAAGCGACACATGCGAGCCATGGAACCACATTACCCGCTCAATAAGTATCGCCCCCGAAGAAGAATGTCACGAATCTGCAGCCAAAAAAGATGCCGCCTGCAGGGCCACGCTGCGATCGGGCGCAACGCGAGCTATGTGAGACCGATATAGTGAACTGAAGGGGAACGATACGTATTTTCCGCAATAAGAAGAGATAGGCCAAAATACGGGAGTATAAACGGCTTGAAATGCTAGCCGAAAATAAAAACGCCCGAAATTTTTACCAGAAAGTTAGGTGTCTTACGAAATGTTCCCAGACCATGGAGACCTGGTGACCGATGTCCAGAATGTATTTAAATTATGGAGGGAACACTTACGAATCCGGACACCCAGTTGATGATGATGGAGTGGATGCCAAACCGCCTTACATTGACAACAAAAGTGCTGGAGCTGACAGCCTACTATCTGAGCTTTACGGTGGCAAAAAATCGGTAAGGTGCATGCATGACTTTAAGTGTGCTCTGCCCAATCCACAAGAAAGGCGACCTCGCCACACGCGCCAACTGCTGCGGGATCAGCCTTCTAAGCATAGATTTCATGATTGGGCCTTATCAATGTCACTTTAGGCTTGGAAAATCCACCATAGACAAGTAGACATAGACAGATACTACTTCTGTAGCAGAGACGTGAGATAAAATTTTAACATTAAAAAATATTATAAATATAAATAAAAATATTATAAAAGAGATTTTAACAGTGAAATTTTGAAAAGCCCCGCATGTATTGATCCATTGTAATATGGGCAAATCCTAGCGTTTCGGACGTTACATTCGGACGTCTCTTTTAAATTTTTTGCGACAAAAAATATTATAGGTTCAAAATTTTTTGTTTATAAGGGAAGGTTTATAGTAATGCTTATGAGAACAAAATAATGGAAATTTGAATTTGAGTTAATGTCGGTGTATTTGCCCTCGAAATTTATGTTCGGACGTTACTGAAAAAGGAAGCGATTTTGATATGACCATCAAAGTCAATCGATTTGCGCAAATTGTAATGCATGGTGAGCACAATCTACAAAAATACTTGAAATAGAATAATGAAGTTTACAAAATGTGATATAAAAGCAAACTAAAGGTTGGATTCACTTTAAAACAATTGGATATGGGCATTCGGGACGTTCCGTTACAGACGTTACTCTTTTTGAAAAAATTGATTTATTTAAAGCGAAATTGTTGTATTTTATTAAAAGATATATGGCCTTATTCATAAAAAATAAAGTAGGTTTAAAGAGCTTTATAAATTGACATTTTAATATATTTTTCAATTTATAAACCTTTTATAAAGCTACTTTATTTTTTATGAATAAGGCCAATAGTGTTTAAAATCAACGTTATTTAGAGCTTTATTTCAAGGATTAAAAGGTGCAAATCAGATTTCNGTAATTAAAGAAATTTTTTCTTTTGAAAATTTTTTTGATACAAAAAAATTAGGTGGGTTTCGTAGTTAAAAGCACAGGATTTTGATATAAGTTTTATAATTGTTTGACTATCCGAAATGGAGAAATTTGCTTTCGAACACAGGCCGTCTACAGACCAGCTTGCCGACATATTTAAACCCAGTTTGTATTTTTGACCGTCTGCAGACGGCATTGCCGGTTCGTAGGTCAACATTGTGTAAGAGAAAGCTGAAAATATGTGTAAGTATATCGGCGAGCCCGTCTCCAGACGGTCTTGGTTTTTCTCCCCTGTAGGAAAGAGTCAGTGTCACAGATCGAAATGGACATCAGTTTTGGATTTCTCGTGCTAAAATCACCCATTCCTGAATTTTTCAACTCATAAAAAAAGTGGCCTACTAGAGGGTTAAATTAAGTGTTTTCTTTTATTACTTAGCAGAAAAACACTGTTTTTACTACGCAAATACTCCTCTGTGTGCTCGAAAACAACAATAATAATTGTCAAAATTTGCACGTAGCGAAATAAAAGTAAAATGGAATGTGAAAAAGTTGACAGCCAAGTTAACAAATCAAATAAGAATCATTTCAAGGCGAATTTAATATCAACTAAAACACCTCTTTGAGGTAAAATTTTCGAGTGACGAAAGCTGAACTAGAAACACGAAGTTTCTGATATCAATTTCGTGACGAAAATTATACGCATTTTTTAACTGCCTTGGAAACGTAGGGAAAATTTTTTTTATTCATACGAATCGTGGCAAAAGTTCTGTTTTTTATTTTGTGTTTCTAGCAGTAACCGGAATTTCGCAACGTTCCGAATAAATTTAGGGTAGCAAATTTAAAATTGACGAAAATATAAAGAAGAATCTAAATGTTTTATTTTTCTCAAATAAATTGCTAAAGATATTATCTAAATCTAAATTATGTATTCAAATCTATGTGTCCATTGAAACACATAATTTTTCGAATACGGAGTAAAGCGAGAAATAATGATCATATCCTTTGTATTCGAAAAAATTAAAAAGACATAAAAAAAATATGAGAAATGAAAAAAACTTATCAACTTAGTACCAACTTTGGATACAATAAACAACTGTATTCGTCTGATAGTCTCGTAGTTTATTTTTGTTAAGATTTATACCGGGTGTGGGGCGCACACATATGCTTTTTTAAAGAAGTTTTACTTCTATCACGTGTACGGTGTTGCACTCGTGCTATTAAACTAATGCTTTTTTCTCCAGTAGTTTTGCTCAGTGGGAATTTATACATATGTATGTAAGTAGTAGCGGCACATTGGGTGAACTAAATGCATTTAAACATACATGTATTGTACGCGTCTTCCCAGGTTGGTTAAGTGCGGGTGATAAACCCATGTAGCATAGTTAAATACTGTGTACATACCCTGTGTACATAAATGGGGAAAAACGTTACAATTTCGGCATGTGACTGAAAAAACTCTAAAATATACATAAATTGTGATTTCCAAGCAGTGTTGCCATTTGAGCCGTTTTCAGGCTAGATTTAGCCGGTTGCGATAACAATCAGCCGGAGAACATTCGATTTAGCCGGCAGCCGATTTGTTAGCCGTTTTGCAAAAAAAAGTTAGCCGTTTTTAGCCGATTTTGCTATTTGCCGTATTTTATTAAAATTTAAATATATGTATTTACATATAAGTTCCATTTTTACATATTTGGAATCCTAAAATCTATTAGAAACTGCTAGCTTTATCTCGGAAAAAATTTTCATGGCGGACTATGTTAAATATATAAAATTGAAATAATTTTCTCTAATACGAATAGTCTTAAAATACTGGGCTGATTTCAATAATTTTTATTTTATGTGAATATACAGTGGCCCAAATATGAACTGGGACGCGACATTTCAGCTTATTATTTTTTTATATGAATGTATAGCTGATTACTTACAAACACCATTTAAATCCAATTTCATATTTTATGCAAAAATTATGAATTTTTTTAATTTAAAATATTAGTATAGTAAAGTGCAAATTTAAGGTCGCTGGCACTTACCGTGGATTATTGAACATGTTTTGTTGACGGTGTTCCGCATAGTTCTTCATATAAACAAATTTAGAACATACTTTGTATCGAAAAAATTCGTAACGCCGCACAGTGGTTCGACTATATAGAGGCAGGTAGAAAAAAGTCATGGTGACAGTTGGCAAAAAAAACCGGTTTGACTTAGAGAGGGAATAGTAAAAGTCATAAGTAGCAAATTTTACATTATTTACTCACCCCGCTTCTTCACGAACGATACATTTCCAAAAAAATACGGGAATGGGCGCGATACTTACTAATCAGTTTAGTTGCATTTGGCGCTGAACCCATTACAGAAAGTGTTTCTTTTTCAATTGTAATTAATTATCTAAATGTCGTGGAATATTCAGGTGAAGGTATTTATCATTTATTTGGTATTTTCCTATTTTCTTACCAAAAAATTTACTTTGAAATGTAGATGCTAAAGATTATTAGTAAAAAAAAGTGTGAGTACCGGTCCCTCAGGTCTTGAAATTAGACTAATATTTTAGAGAATTTTATGTAGTTTTCGAATATATAATTTGATCTTTGCGCGCGACTTTGCAAATATATGTAATTTTTGATTTTCTTAATTTTTGATTTTCAGCTTCTTTTTGCATAATTTAGCGAAAAGAATTTTTCAAACAATGAAAAAATCCCACCAGATATTGGAAAAAAGCGAGTATTGACACCTAAGTCATTTTATTGTATAACCTTTGTTTTCTGAGAGTGGAAAGCAGGAAACAAAAATTACCCAAAATTCCATCACATTTAATGACTGGGCCCAAATTTTTTGAGAGTTTTGAACGTTATAGTAATCCAATCTTCCCCATATTTTATATTTATGTTTTTCTAATAAAATAAAGACTACAAACTAAATTTCATCGAAATCGGAAGAGATTTAAAGTTTCCTCCCACAAGAGTAGAGGGCGTGGCAATTATTCCATCTTTACAAAATTTCATAATTCTCTATTTCTAAGTAAAACTAGAGCACATGACAAGTTTCAGTGAAATCGGTGCAGGTGTACTATTATTTCCATCTGCCTCCATATAGTCGAAACACTGTGCGCCGTTATAAAAAAAAAAATACAAAAATCAACGGCGAGTCCTAGCTACTTAAAGTTTTCACTATACTATACTAAATTTTAATGGACTACAAAACTGCATACATACCATTTTGTAAATATGCTGATTAAAAAGTTAAAAGTTGGTAAAATTTTTGCAAAAAGTCTGAAATTGATACTTATATGGTGTTTGTTGAGTAATCAGCTACATTTTCATAAAAAATAATAAACATTAAATAAACTTAATAAAAATAGCCAACACTTGCTATTTTAATAATAATAATAAATATAATAATAACTATTAATTTTTGTTATGAATGGCTTAAATTTAAGTGAAAGGTTTTATTCGAAACTCTTAGTAAACAACGAATGAGAATAAAACAGCACGAATATCGATGTGAAGCAAAACTCTATGGGAAGACAATACCGTGAATAAGTTTATCATGGTGCCAACCTACTTTATTGTCGCTTATTATTGCTCTGAGACAGGCATGTGAAAGAGTGAGTTGGACATTAAAAAATGGAGTTTCACATATATAGACATCAAAATACAATTAAATAGTGGCATTGTTAAAAACTTAAAAAGCGACCGGCTTGTTTGATATAAATTAATGGCGTTTTATTTTTTCGCAATAATGTTGGCCTGTTTTCTTCAGCCCTTTCACAGCTTCACGTGTTCTTTTCTCAAAATATTGCCCTCCGACTAAGCAAAATACTTTATACTAATTGTTCAAATATCTTTGAACATGGGTATATCTGCCTAAGTAAGATAATAAATATAGGTAGTAAAAACATTTANCATCTCGCTCACTTAATTTTTTTTTGCTGTCTCTTGTTATTGTATTTGATACATAATTTCGCTGCTTGCTCCCCATGCATGCTACCTCTTTGCAATGGGGTGTTCTCGTATTCTTCGAAATTTGGAATAGTATTTTTGCATTTCGTGCAATCCGTGCATCGTGCAAGACTTCGAGAATACCCCTATACTTATTTACATATAGAAAATATTTACGTATATGTATACAGTCCACTACTATGTCAAATGTATGATAAGCAAAGCAATCGAAATTCTCTGCGATCTTGTTGCCTGAGTACGAAGATTGCTGCTTATCATAACATAAATTATAATACATACTGAAATAAGAGATCAATGCGTTTATCTCTTGCATACAAATATATATACACACATACCTATGCATGCATTAGAAAATGCATTAGATAATATGCTTTGCATGTACATATATAGCCGATGCACATGCAAGCAATAAAAATATAATTAGAAGACCAAGGCATTGGTTGGTAATCTTATGTAAATATACATACATACATGCACATGTACATATACACACACATACATATATAATTAGTTAAGGAAATAGAGTTAGAAAATTGTATATAAAAGAAAAATGTTGAATAAATTATTCAGATTCGTAAAGACTCTCAATAACACGCTTCTTTTCTTTCTTTTATATTTTATGCTTTACTTCCCCCCACCAGAGGTAAGGGGTAAAGCATCTAACTATCTGTCTTCTTCTTTCTTTATTAAGGTTTTACTTCCCCCCACCAGCGGTAAGGGGTAAAATTATTAATATTGAAAGTACTAACCTCTTATTTTATTAAACTCTACTTCCCCCCACCAGTGGTAAGGGGTAGAGAATTTTAAAATAAGAGTATTTGTAGTTCGCGCATTGCTGAGCGTTACTTGTTACCCCCCACCCGAGGTAAGGAACAAGTGACTCAGCTCTGCTACGAACACTAATATAGCCATTTCAGGACGAAAAGTAACCTAGTGCAAATGTTACAATGTAAGGCAAAATTTTTTAATAAAAAAGAAAACGTTATAAGTTTTTAATTAAATTCTTTTTTTTTATTTAAGTATTTAATACAAACATGACTTCTGATGTACGTATAAGGCCAGTTCCTTTTGTTAAGCAAAAATAATTTGTAATCAATTTACTAGTCCCTGTTTTTATGATTTATTTAACGAGTTGTGTAAAGCTTTGCTACGTATAACATTTATTAACTAAAAAAAACGAATCATTTTACTTTCTACTTGCGATTTCTTTAAATAAAACATATAAATTTAAGTCGAAACATTTTAGCCGTTTTTTTTTTGCCAATATAGCCGGTCGCCCCAAAAAGTTCTGGCAACACTATTTCCAAGACATGTACGAAGTGATTAGCACAGCTGCATCCTTCAACTTGTCAACTCGCGGGAAATTCCCCGATTTGCAGGGAATTTCGGTTTAAGCGGCAATCGGGGAATGGGCAATTTTTTTCGGGGAACTGGGTATGTTATTTTTATATCTTAAAGTAACCAAATTAGACGAATGTGTTAATTTTTAACCATTTGACCCTTTTTGGAGCGACATTTTTTCAATTTGAATAGCAATATCTCCACAACATGAGTTTTCCCAGACATAAGCTATATATCAGATGAAAGCTAAGGTTTTGGGCTAGATTTATGGAAACCTAGAATAAAATCGACAAACCAGTTTTTGAGAGAATGCCCGAATGTATATTTTCAGCAGCCCGATTTTTAGTTTTCAGGCGATAACGTTATGACATATTTATATTTTATAAACTTAAAAGATATCGTTGCATAGCTTGTTTGAATGTCCTTCTACTGATATCCACATCGATGACATGGACAGAGTAGCGCGGCCTCAGTGGTAGTTTAAAAAATTGCCTTTTTTCGAATTTCAGGCAGCAGCCACACCCTCAAAGGCATACGAATCAAAACAGCCTGGAACAAAACCTTCTCAGTTTCTTTTGTACTTTAATTCCTGAAAGTTTGAAAAAAATTAAATGATGGTACGTACAGACGCCACATACATACCTAAGCATCTCGTAGTGGAGACATTAACCAAAACACGTTTACCTTTATATCTTGCCAACAAGTAGCCGGAACTTAATATATAAGGTATCGTTTGAAAGATATTGGCCTATAGAATAACACTAAATATGTTGGGTGCACCCACACGCCCCCTTAAACCGGCAAAAGCAAAAAACTTTTTTTGTTTCGCAACACTTTAGCCTAATTTTTAAGAAACCGGTTAATCGTTTATGAAGCTTGAATACATTTTCTGGACACACTCTGCAAGACCTTTCCTACGATACCCCAAACACGTCGATTGGACGTCTGGATAAAAACTTCTCGTGTTTATATAAGCGAGTCATTTCAGCATGCTACTGTGGCTGCTTTCGTCACTCGCGCGCTGCCGTGCGCTGTGATCTATTCAGGAGTGAGACTTGGAACGCAGTATAACGTTAGTATAGTATTAAAAGGGCGTAACACACCTCGTCGCTGAAATACTAAAAGCCGTAACTAACTAAAAATCCAAAATTCACTGTTTGCATTTCATCGAATCATAAGTCCCGACATCGTTTTATGCAATAACAAGATTTTAGTTAGTTGTGGCTTTTTTGCATTTCAGTCACAATGCGAAATGCGCCCTATCCATACTATATTAACGGTATGTTGGAAATTTGCGTACATTTGCCTCAAAATATTAAAGCACATTCAGCACATGGAATGAAAAAACAAAACGGATTTGATATGGTACTGACAGCGGTGAGTAAGTAATTGTGACTGCCTGCAATTAGGAAAAGTCGATCTCAGCTAATAAAAAAAAAACTAATTAGAAGCTATTCATTACAGGTTAACCATTGCAAAAAGTCACCCGTGAACTAAGCAGATCTGAGACCTTCATCCGTGATTCCAATAATTGAAATTATTATAAAACAAGCTAGAAAGTCTAAGTTCGGGCGGAGCCGAACATTAAATACCCGGCGCAAGTATTAAATATATGTTTCTTCACCTTTCAGAAACCTACCGCTAGATGGTAAGCCGGGGTGTATCAATTTTGAGTAAATTGGCGTCCTTCAATTTCGAAATATTGAAGTTTCAAGCATTTCTGAAATTTACCGTTATATGAAAAGCGGCCGTAATTTTAGTCCGATTTCAATAATGTGGCAAGTACAATAACCACACCGAGTTTGGTACAAATTGGTAGAACGGTTACCGATATACATATATGTGATGATAAGTGGGCGGTGCCCCGCCCATTTTCCAAAATTGTACCATAAAAGTATTTCTTGGTAAAGAATTTTTGCAAGCATCAATTTTGAATAAATTAGCTTCAATATTTACTGATTTATCGAAGATTTTGTATTTCTCTAAATTACCGTTA
>NW_016158006.1:138809-146673 GCF_001687245.7 Rhagoletis zephyria
TACTAAAATATCGCAGTTTTCGTATTTCTGGAAATTACCGTTATATGGGAAGTGGGCGTGGTTACCGTCCCATTTCGCCCATTTTCAACACCAACCTACCTTGGATTAAGGGAAACCTACACACCAAATTTCGTTGTGATATCTCAATTTTTGCTCGAGTTATCGTGTACACGGACGGACGGACAGACGGACAGACGGACGGACAGACGGACAGACGGACGGACAGACAGACATGGCTTAATCGATTTCTTTTTTCATCCTGATCATTTATGTATACATTTGTCTATATCTATCTCGATTCGTTTTGGCTGTTACAAACAACCGTTATGTGAACAAAATTAATATACCCTTGTGCACAAGTGCGCTCGGGTATAAAAACGGGGTTCCTTTTTAACAAAATAACAAGATTTTAAACTAATTCGGCTGGCAGCCACGACTTTCAAACAGAATTTTCTTCGAAATTTACATTCCCAGAAAATCACATTTTATTTGCCATATCCAGCAATTTACAACCTCGCTATAAGCACACATTTTTCAAACCAGTCACAGAAGAAAGGACTAAAAATGAATTACAAAAACTAAAATCGAAAATCGCTGATGATGTTACAGGTTCTCCAAATTCTGAAACAACCAAAAGAATGAGAATGAAGAATTCTATGGAAAATAACGGTGTTTAAACAACGATCTTTTCATGATGCTAGATTGTGAAGATGAAAGGCAGGAGGATACATCCGACATTTGCAGCGCCGATGCAATTCTCAGAAAGGCGTTATTGGAGAGAATTCACAATTTTGTCAAGTTTCAAGTTTTTCAAGTTATTCGCCTTGAGCGAGTAGTTATTTAGCGGCGCAGGTTTGATTTACGACACTTTAAGAAACAGGCTTTAACCCAATGCGAATTTTTAAATTCAAGTACGAAATTAAAAAAAAAAAAAACATTATTTAAAATGACTACCTTTTCCATTTTTTATTTACCTAAATCACCTAATTTACCCACCTAAATTATTTCTTAAAAATACTTGACATCGGCATTCGCATTCGCATCCGCCTATGTTAGCTCTTAAACATCCGCATTCGCATCCGCGGATATCTAAAATTTCACATTCGCAACATCCCTAGTATGTATGTATATTAAGCGACTTCTGCCTTTGAATTGTCAAAGCCAAAACTAAAACGCAATTAATCGCTTTCCCGACAAATATCGGCTGTGGCGTCGCGTGAAGACTACCGCTTCTGGTTCTGAGATCGCAGGTTCAAGTCCGCTTGGAGGTGGTTAGAGTAAGGCAAGTCAATTATTTCAATTTAAATATTAATTTTAAATTACAAATAGAAACATCTGGTTCTGAGTTCGCAGATTCGAGTCCGCATGGAGATGGTTAATGTAAAGTAAGTCAAATTTTTCAATCATATATAAATTACAAATTGTAAAATTAATTTCATATGGAAAACTCTACACACTCAAATACCATAAAAAATTAATTATTATTATCTATTGTATTTGGAGCTTTTTGGACGGTTATATTAAATAGAACAAGTGTTTACTTCTTTTCCTATGCGTTGCGACTCATATTCGCGTCTTCTTCAGGGAGTCTGTATATTTATAGATACGCAAAACATAATAGCCGTCATCGATTCGCCACTTCGCTGCTTGCTATGTTTGAGTTCCGGTCACTTAACGAAAAATTTTACATGTGAAAGCAACAACAAAGTTAGCTAGCACGGATAGACGATAGCAAGTTTGGTTGTACCTCATTGAGTTCGTTCGTTTCGCCACTCGCTAACTGTTGGCGAATCGATGACGGCTAATAATAACGAATAATTATTACAAAGAACAATAAAGACAATACAAAATAGTTGTGTCCTACCGAAGCTGGAATTTTGGCCGAAGCCGAAGCCGAATGTGTACCTTATAATATTCAATATTCGGCCGAACACCGAAGCCAAAGTCGAACATTAAAATTAAGTTTTACGGTTCAAAAGTAATAGATCCGCGCTTTTTTATTCGTAACAAATAATTTTTACTATTTTTCAAATTCAATTCAATTCAATCTTTATTTAGTTTATGACTCACAAAAATCTTACAGACTAGATTATAAAAAAGATAAAAAAATATTAAAGAAGTTAATACCTTAGAATTATAAAATAACTTACAAAAAATAGCAGAAACATGTCACATATGTCGTACTCATGAGCAAGAGTTGGAGNGCTTAATCGATTTCTTTTTTCATCCTGATCATTTATGTATACATTTGTCTATATCTATCTCGATTCGTTTTGGCTGTTACAAACAACCGTTATGTGAACAAAATTAATATACCCTTGTGCACAAGTGCGCTCGGGTATAAAAAAAGATCTTCCGTACGTCTCAAAGGCAGTTGAAAAATGCGTATAATTTTCGTCACGAAATTGATATCATAAATTTTGTGTTTCTAGTTTGGCTTTCGTCACTCGAAAATTTTACCGCAAAGAGGTGTTTTATTTAATATCAATTATTTTGGGGTAGCAAATTTAAAACCGACGAAACTACAAACAATAATCAAAATGTTTTATTTTTCTCAAATAAATTGCTAAAAATATTATCTAAATCTAAATTATGTATTCAAATCGATGTGTCCATTGAAACATATAATTTTTCGAATACGGAATAAAGCGAAAAAGAATAATCATATCCTTTGTTTTCGAAAAAATTATAAATAAAAAATAAATTATGAGAAATGATAAAAACTTATCAACTTGATACCAACTTTGGATAAATAATCAACTGTATTCGTCTGATTGTCTCGTAGTTTATTTCTGTTAAGATTTCTACCGGGCGTGTGGCGCACAAATGTGCTTTTTTAAGAAGTTTTACTTCTATCACTTGTACGATGTTGCACTCGTGCTATTAAACTAATGTTTTTTTCTCAAGTCAAGTTTTTTGATCAGTGCCAATTTATACATATCGTCGTTTAGTGTACAAAACCGCGTATCAACAAAATGCAAAACCGCTAATCAAGATATTGCAAAGCCGCATATGTGAGGTTGCATAAATTATTTTCTAGACAGTTAAAACACTCATATTTCAAAATGGTTCTCTTTTTTATAAATCAAACTCATTTCTGGCTAGCATATTTCAGGACGAACGGATAAGGATTGAGCGAAGAGCTTGTGTGGGCAAAACCAATTTTTGGCAGCAAATGTCAGTTACGCGGTTTTGCAGAATGACGATACGCGGTTTTGTACTTTAAACGACGATATGTATGTAAGTAGTAGCGGCACATTGGGTGAACTAAATGCATTCATACATACATATTTATGTACAACTGTAGGTAATATTGTACGCGTCTTCCCAGGTAGGTTATGTGCGGGTGATAAGCCCATGTAGGATAGTGACATACTGCGTACATACCTGCAATTAAAATGGAAAAAAATGTTACAATTTCGGCTTACGACTGAAAGCAACTCTAAAATACACACAGATTATGGTTTCCAAGACATGTACGGAGTGAATAGCACAGCTGCATCCTTCAACTTCTCAACTCGCGGGAAATTCTCCGATTTGCAGGAAATTTCGGTTTAAGTGGTAATCGGGGAATGGGCATTTTATTTCGGGGAACTGGATATATTATTTTTATATCTTACAGTAACCAAATTAGACGGATATGCTAATTTTTAACCATTTGACCCTTTTTAGAGCGACATTTTTTCAATTTGAATCGCAATGTCTCCACAACAAGAGTTTTTGCAGATATAAGCTATATACCGGATGAAAGGTAAGGTTTCGGGCTAAATTTGTGGGAACTAAGAACACAATCTACTGACCAGTTTTTGAGAAATTACCCGAAATGTATATCTTCAGCAGCCCGATTTTTAGTTTTCAGGCGATAACGTTATGACATATTTATAGTTTATAAACACAAAAGATAGCGTTAGATAGCCTATTTGAATACCCTTCTACTGATATCCACGTCAATGACATGGACTGAGTAGTGCGGCCTCAGTGGTAGTTTAAAAATTGCCTTTTTTCAAATTTCGGGCAGCAGCCACGCACACAAAGGCATACGAATCAAAACATCCTGGAACAAAACCTTCTTAGTTGTTTTTGTACTTTAATTCCTGAAAGTTTGAAAAAAATTAAATGATGGTACGTACAGACGCCACATACGTACCAAAGCATCTCGTAGTGGAGACACGAACCAAAACACATTCACCCCTATATCTTTCCAACTAGTAGCCGGAACTTACTATATAAGGTAGCGTTTGAAAGGTATTGGCCTATGTAATAATAGTAAATATGTTGGGTGTACCCACATGCCCCCTTAAACCGGCAAAAGCAAAAAACTTTTTTTGTTTCGCAAAACTTTAGCCTAATTTTTAAGAAACCGGTTAATCGTTTATGAAGCTTGAATACATTTTCTGTACACACTCTGCAAGACCTTTCCAACGATATCTCTAACATGTCGATTGGACGTCTGGATTAAAACTTCCAAATCTCGTGTATATATAAGCGAGTCATTTCAGCATGCTACTGTGGCTGCTTTCATCACTCGCGCACTCTGCCGTGCGCTGTGATCAGCATGCTACTGTGGCTAGGGTTCGAAATTTCAGACTTTGGTATCGATACTGAGTACTCATTCTGGCATCGAGCTCATGGTATCGATACTCTAAAAGTATCAGGGAAAAAGTATCGATACTACTCAGTATCGGACTCATTAAAATACGTTTTTTGGGATACTTAAATTATTTTATTCTTCAATCGTATATCTAGTTATTTCCTGAAATTAAAACAATAGAAATTTAAAATATTTGATTTTTATTATATATATATATATACTTTCACGAATTTCAAATTATTAAGAAATTTGTGCACACTTTTTGGGTATGCATTTTTGTAGCCTATTCAATTTTAGTATAATAGTAGGCTACACGTAAATTTGAATAGGTTGCAAAACTGCATACCCAAAAAGTTTCTAAAAATTCTGCATTTTCGCGAACTTTGCGCAAAGTTCGCGAAAATGCAGAATTTTTAGAAACTTTTTGGGTATGCATTTTTGTAGCCTATTCAATTTTAGTATAATAGTAGGCTACACGTAAATTTGAATAGGTTGCAAAACTGCATACCCAAAAAGTTTCTAAAAATTCTGCATTTTTGTTAAATTTGCGTTAAGTTTTATGGCCTTATTCATAAAAAATAAAAAAGGTTTATAGACTGAAAATTGTATGAACATGTCACTTTATTAAGCTCCTTAAACCAACTTTATTTTTTACTAGCAGCCCCGGCGAACTTCGCCTGCCCAAAATATGTTTCTTTATTCAAATATTTGGTACAAAGTGTTAACCACAATACACGTTCACATTTGGTTTTGTGGTCGTAAGAAACCATATACTCCATGNTATCCTCCATTGCCGTCTTAAATAACCTAACGAAAGCGTTATGTCCGTGAAGAAGTTCTTGCGGAAACAATGGTCTGGCTCGATGGTGAATCGTCCTTGAATCTATATAGAAAAGGTGGTGGCAATTTCAAAATGAGAGAACATCATTGGTCCACAGAAATCCAATATACATTGACTTATTTCAGACAAAATACCTTAAATGTCTTACAATTGAATTTGTAGGCATTCGTCAAGAATTGTCTTTATTTTGTTTAGTCGCCGTAAATCAAGGTGGTGGTTATGGTGGCCGATTTAACGGTGGTAATTTGATTTTGATCCGTGGTGTCTCCGAATGACTTCACTTGACGATTTTTAGCAATAACTCGACTCCAGCGCCTCCCTGCGGCTCTGTTTTTCAGTAGTATCGCCCCTACCGTTACCAATGTACATCTTGTTAATGACGCAAATGGGACCATAAATACGATTTTTAGTAATAACTCGATTCCAGAGCCACCTGGCGAGCCGTTTTTTCGCAGAAATATTTCCCTTCACGTTACCAAAGAATATTTTGAATAACTCGACTCCAGCGCCACTTGGCGTTTTAAGTTGTGAACCTAAACTATGCAGGGACTTTAGGACAAAAATTTCATTCAAATCATTTCGGTCGTTTAGGAGGCACTTCTCTTAATATAATTGGTATAGATAATAAGTATCGATAAATAGCCAATACCAGCTTGCTTTGCGGCGCCTTAAAACATTTCAAACTGTACAACAATCATTCAGTTCTATTCTATATAATAGATCGGTCCCTGATCCACCTATAAGAAAAAAACTATTCTATATGTTAATCCAGGCAGTAAGCTGCCTACGCCCCAAATTTCAAACAAAACGGAACATATTAGAAGAAAAAATGGATCCTATATGTTAATCTAGGAAAAGGCTACCTACGTACTAAATTTCAAGCAAATCGGACGATAAATACAACTTTTTAGAATAGATCGGACTCTTTTCCACTTCACGGAAAAAAGAATTATATATGCTAATCTACCAGAAAAAAGTATTTTTTTTGGCCTATGACATGGTGGTTGCTGAAAGCTATTTAAAACAAAATTTTATCAAAATCGGACCAGCGGTTCGCGAGATTACCTGTTACAAAGAAAAGGGACTTCTCTTTACATAATTAGTATAGATTCAGCAAATCGGACCATAAATACGATTTTTTCGAATAGATCGGTCCCTGGTCCACTTCGCGGAAAAAAGGATCGTATTTGTTAATCTAGGTAAAAAGCTACCTACGTACCAAATTTTCAGCAAATCGGACCATAAATACGATTTTTTCGAATAGATCGGTCCCTGGTCCACTTCGCGGAAAAAAGGATCGTATTTGTTAATCTAGGTAAAAAGCTACCTACGTACCAAATTTTCAGCAAATCGGACCATAAATACGATTTTTTCGAATAGATCGGTCCCTGGTCCACTTCGCGGAAAAAAGGATCGTATTTGTTAATCTAGGTAAAAAGCTACCTACGTACCAAATTTTCAGCAAATCGGACCATAAATACGATTTTTTCGAATAGATCGGTCCCTGGTCCACTTCGCGGAAAAAAGGATCGTATTTGTTAATCTAGGTAAAAAGCTACCTACGTACCAAATTTTCAGCAAATCGGACCAAAATAAGATTTTTTCGAATAGATCGGTCCTTGGTCCACCTACCGGAAAAAAGTAAATTTTTTTTTGGCCTAAAACATGGTGGTTGCTGAAAGATATTTATATGCAAAATTTCATGAAAATCGGACCAGCCGTTCGCGAAATTACCTGCTACAAAGAAATGGGACTTCTCTTTATATAATTCGTATAGATGAATAAGGCCATTAAACTTTAACTTATTTGGTTTATGTTATGCAACAGACTACACGCAATTTCACTCTATTTTAAGTGATGGACAAAATTAAATTATAATAATCCATATAAGCAAAGAAAATGTGTTTTTTAAAAAGTATTCGATACTACGAGTACTTTGCAAAGTATCGAGTAAAATCACCAAATAAGGTATCGAGTATTAATGTAGATACTCATTTTCATACCCTCAGTATCGATACTTACTCAATACAGATAGTATTGTTCGAACCCTAACTGTGGCTGCTTTCGTCACTCGCGCGTACTGCCGTGCGCTGTGATAAATTTGAAGCGAAATCCGTCCGAATTGTATGTACGTCTGTATATAAAACAAGTAAGAAAGTCTAAGTTCGGGCGGAGCCGAACATTAAATACCCGGCGCAAGTATTAAATATATGTTTTTTCACCTTTCCGAAACCTTCCGCTAGATGGTAAGCCGGGGTGTATCAATTTTGAGTAAATTAGCGTCCTTCAATTTCGAAATATTGAAGTTTCAAGCATTTCTGAAATTTACCGTTATATGAGAAGCGGCCGTTATTTTAGTCCGATTTCAATAATTTTCAACGTTTTGCTTATATGTGGCAAGCACAATAACCACACCGAGTTTGGTACAAATT
>NW_016158006.1:146732-159170 GCF_001687245.7 Rhagoletis zephyria
CAATAACCACGCCCACATCCCATATAACGGTAATTTAGAGAAATATAAAATCTTCTATAAATCAGTAAATATTGAAGGTAATTTATTCAAAATTCATGCTTGCAACAATTCTTTACCAAGAAATACGTTTATGGTAAAATTTTGGAAAATGGGCGTGGCACCGCCCACTTATGATCACATATATGTATATCGGTAACCGTTCTACCAATTTGTACCAAACTCGGTGTGGTTATTGTGCTTGCCACATATAAGCAAAACGTTGAAAATTATTGAAATCGGACTAAAATAACGGCCGCTTCTCATATAACGGTAAATTTCAGAAATGCTTGAAACTTCAATATTTCGAAATTGAAGGACGCTAATTTACTCAAAATTGATACACCCCGGCTTACCATCTAGCGGAAGGTTTCGGAAAGGTGAAAAAACATATATTTAATACTTGCGCCGGGTATTTAATGTTCGGCTCCGCCCGAACTTAGACTTTCTTACTTGTTATTTATTCGGAACGTTGCGAAATTCCGTTTACTGCTAGAAACACAAAACAAAAAACAGAACGATTCGTATTCGATTTTTTCGTGATTCTGACCATTCATGTACTTCTTCAAATCGTTATATCTCTGGCTCTACTCATCGTAGAGACTTCATCTTAACGTCGTTTTGAAGATAAAAAACCGGCTTTTTATGTGGTTATGATTGTCCTAAAATTAACTTACTATTAATGGTTGTGTGTCTTTAAAGATTTCATTTAGAGAATTTTGCATTGTTAAGGAGGATACCTCCGCGGCCGCTGTGGTGTAGTGGTAAGCAGTGCGCGCTTCCACTCCACAATGCCTGGGTTCAAACCCTGGTCAAAGCAACATCGCAAAAATATAGAAAAAAGGTTTTTTCTTAACAGCGGTCGTCCCTCGGCAGACAATGGCAAACCTGCGAGTTTATTTCTGCCATGAAAAAAACAGTTTCTCATAAAAATACAATCTCCGTTCGGAGTCGGCGTAAAACTGTAGCTCCCTCCGCTCTGTGTGACAACATCAAGGCGCACGCCACAAATCGGAGGAGAAGCTCGGCCAAACACTAACATATGTGTAAGTGCCAATCTATTATTATTAATAGTTGAACCTTTAAATTTGATTTGCGTAGTGAAGATCAGTAAATTTGGGATTCAAGGAAGTCTCTACGATGAAGGCGCAGCTTTGATTATCGGACGTAAGCCAAGAAGTTTGTTTGGAGGAATACTGGCTAAGACAATTGAGTACTTTCGGCTGTCTCCTGAAATTTCCAACGCTTCCAACCAAAACTCCAATGATAAGAAAAAGGCTTCAATATCGTTGTCGGCTATCGTAGGAAGAGAGATACGAGGTGTAGAAATCATCTGGGTAAGGAATCTCGGCCGCTGTGGTGTAGTGGTAAGCAGTACGCGCTTTCACTCATCAGCACCTGGGTTCAAGCCCTGGTCAAAGCAACATCGCAAAAAAAATATAGAAAAAGGTTTTTTTCTTAACAGCGGTCGTCCCTCGGCAGGCAATGGCAAACCTCCGAGTGTATTTCTGCCATGAAAAACAGCTTCTCATAAAAATACAATCGCCGTTCGGAGTCGGCGTAAAACTGTAGGTCCCTCCGCTTTGTGTGACAAATCAAGGCGCACGCCACAAGTCGGAGGAGAAGCTCGGCCAAACACTAACAAATGTGTAAGCGCCAATCTATTATCTATTAAGGAATCTCGATCATTACCCATCTTGATATTTACCCGTGGGGGTCACCAATTTGCTCGTATGTAAAGTTCTAGAGCGAATGATTGATTTATTTTCCCCCACCACAATGTATAATTATTAACAGCTAACTTATACCTAATATTCCAGTGAGAATCCAGTGAAAGTCTTATTTACATAAGGGACAATGTTGCCATATTATAATAAACTCTAAAAAGTTATATTAAAGTAGAAACGGCTGAATTACTTTCTGGTGTGCTGCCATATATATGTGACGCCTGTGTATATTTTGCAATTATAATCCTTTGTTTTTGTATTGCCATTTTTACATTTGATTTTATTTGCTGCTGCTCTTAGTAAGCTTTCTATTATTTTGTTGGGACACCCGTTTTTGAACAGTATGCTTCTTATTTTTCTCTTGTTCTGATACATGAACTCCTGGTCACTCAAGGAGTATACTTTGTGTAGTTTGTTCTTATTTTTACATATTTCTATGGCTAGGAAGGCCAATTGATTTTTTTTTTCTTTCTCCAGAGTGAATTGTATTTTTGTATTTGTCTATTAAATATTGTTAAAATCCTTTCCACGTCCTTAATCTTAACTACGGGCGAATTTATCATCTACATATTTGGTGATGTATTTGATGTATATGTATGTCAGTGGATCTTAGCTCAATAATGCTGTCGTCAATTGCTTTTTTGTCACTTTTCTGAGTTTTTTTTTGACTCGACCACTGCTTCATTATGGCGTTGATTGCAAAGTGAATGGGTATATTTGTAAAAAGGGACACGACGTCCAAGGATATGAGCATTTCATCATCAATATATATCCTTTATTCTTTTTTTGAGATGTAATGAGTTTTTACATCAAATTTCTCCGAGGCGATATTTTTTAGTATCTGTCCTATGAATTTTGAGAGTCCAGAGCATGGTACATTTATTGAGGATGAAAGTTGTCGAAGTGGAAATTTTTTGTGGACTTTTGGTTGACCATACAGCCTAGGTGCTGTAGCTGCTGTGCACGTGTTTCAAATTTAAGTCGAGATATTTTTTTATATTTTTAAAATACAATTAAAAAATTGCAATAAAAATAAATAAATAAAAAATATTAAAACAAAATCCCCTGCTCTAGGACTCGAACCTGGAATCTCTGGACTGGCACTGCAGAGCTTTCCTCAGTCGACCATTGTGACTGTTTGAGCGTCGCGAGCAAAATTACATACGTATTCCTATGATACAAATACATGAAGGTAGTTACACTTCAAATATTTTTGATTAAAGTCATGATTATTGACATCTATCATTTTTCTGAACTATATATACGGCCCTGCCACATTTCCCAAACATGGTGGGAAAACACTCTCTAACGACTCACGAGATATTCCGTTCATTAAGCTTACATTTTGATTTTCGCTACATGTAAATTAAATTAAATAAAACACCTCTTTGAGGTAAAATTTTCGAGTGACGAAAGCTAAACTAGAAACAAAGAATTTATGATATCAATTCCGTGACGAAAATTATACGCATTTTTTAACTGACTTGGAAACGTAGGGAACATCTTTTTTATTCATACGAATCGTTCTGTTTTTTGTTTTGTGTTTCTAGCAGTAAACGGAATTTCGCAACGTTCCGAATAAATAAAAAAAAGATTTTCCGTACGTCTCAAAGGCAGTTAAAAAATGCGTATAATTTTCGTCACGAAATTGATATCATAAATTTTGTGTTTCTAGTTTAGCTTTCGTCACTCGAAAATTTTACCTCAAAGAGGTGTTTTATTTAATATCAATTATTTTGGGGTAGCAAATTTAACATCGACGAAAATACAAACAATAATCAAAATGTTTTATTTTTCTCAAATAAATTGCTAAAAATATTATCTAAATCTAAATTATGTATTCAAATCGATGTGTCCATTGAAACATATAATTTTTCGAATACGGAATAAAGCGAAAAAGAATGATCATATCCTTTGTTTTCGAAAAAAATATAAATAAAAAATAAATTATGAGAAATGATAAAAACTTATCAACTTGGTACCAACTTTGGATACAATAAACAACTGTCTACCGGGCGTGGGGCGCACAAATGTGCTTTTTTAAGAAGTTTTACTTCTATCACTTGTACGATGTTGCACTCGTGCTATTAAACTAATGTTTTTTTCTCAAGTCAAGTTTTTTGATCAGTGGCAATTTATACATATCGTCGTTTGAAGTACAAAACCGCGTATCAACAAAATGCAAAACCGCAAATCAAGATAATGCAAAACCGCATATGTGAGGTTGCATAAATTATTTTCTAGACAGTTAAAACACTCATATTTCAAAACGGTTCTCTTTTTTATAAATCAAACTCATTTCTGGCTGTATATTTCAGGACGAACGGATGAGGATTGAGCGAAGAGCTTGTGTGGGCAAAACCAATTTTTGGCAGCAAATGTCAGTTACGCGGTTTTGCAGNCGTGGTTTTGCAGAATGACAATACGCGGTTTTGTACTTTAAACGACGATATGTATGTAAGTAGTAGCGGCACATTGGGTGAACTAAATGCATTCATACATACATATTTATGTACAACTGTAGGTAATATTGTACGCGTCTTCCCAGGTAGATTATGTGCGGGTGATAAGCCCATGTAGGATAGTGACATACTGCGTACATACCTGCAATTAAAATGGAAAAAAATGTTACAATTTCGGCATACGACTGAAAAAAACTCTAAAATACACACAGATTATGGTTTCCAAGCCATGTACGAAGTGATTAGCACAGCTGCATCCTTCAACTTCTCAACTCGCGGAAAATTCTCCGATTTGCAGGAAGTTTCGGTTTAAGTGGTAATCGGGGAATGGGCATTTTATTTCGGGGAACTGGATATATTATTTTTATATCTTACAGTAACCAAATTAGACGGATATGCTAATTTTACCCATTTGACCCTTTTTAGACGACATTTTTTCAATTTGCATCGCAATGTCTCCACAACAAGAGTTTTTGCAGATATAAGCTATATACCGGATGAAAGGTAAGGTTTCGGGCTAAATTTGTGGGAACTAAGAACACAATCTACTGACCAGTTTTTGAGAAATTACCCGAAATGTATATCTTCAGCAGCCCGATTTTTAGTTTTCAGGCGATAACGTTATGACATACTTATATTTTATAAACACAAAAGATAGCGTTAGATAGCCTGTTTGAATACCTTTCTACTGATATCCACGTCAACGACATGGACTGAGTAGTGCGGCCTCAGTGGTTGTTTAAAAATTGCCTTTATCGAATTTCAGGCATCAGCCACGCCCACAAAGGCATACGAATCAAAACATCCTGGAACAAAACCTTCTTAGTTGTTTTTGTACTTTAATTCCTGAAAGTTTGAAAGAAATTAAATGAAGGTACGTACAGACGCCACATACATACCAAAGCATCTCGTAGTGGAGACACGAACCAAAACAGATTTACCTCTATATCTTTCCAACTAGTAGCCGGAACTTAATATATAAGGCATCGTTTGAAAGGTATTGGCCTATAGAGTAATACTAAATATACATGCCCCCTTAAACCGGCAAAAGCAAAAAAACGTTTTAATTTTTAAGAATCCGGTTAATCGTTTGTGAAGCTTGAATACATTTTCTGGACACAATCTGCAGGACCTTTCCAACGATATCTCAAACATGTCGATTGGACGTCTGGATTAAAACTTCCAAATCTCGTGTATATATAAGCGAGTCAATTCAGCATGCTACTGTGGCTGCTTTCGTCACTCGCGCACACTGCCGTGCGCTGTGATATGCAATAACTAAATACAAAACGAATGGCTGCAATGAATAAAAAAAATAAAAATGTTTTTTAATTGAATTGGATATGAAAATTTACATGAAAAAATATTTTTCACGTGATTGAAACGTTTGCATACATATAAAACGTACACTATGGTACAATTGTTACGAACGAAAAGCAAACGTTTCTCGTTGGGGAAACTGACAGTGAATCTTACAATTTGTTTCTGACTGTGTACAAAACTGTACAAAACCACAAATGATATGATGATCGATGAGCAAATGGGAATTGTTTTGTACAGTTTATTTTCGTACCCTGATTTGAATACATAATTTAGATTTGGATAATGTTTTTAGCAAATTAATTGAGAAAAGTAAAACATTTAGGTTTTTTTTTGTATTCTTGTCGATTTTAAATTTGCTACCCCAAAATAATTGATATCAAATAAAACACCTCCTTGAGAGCCGAAAACTGAACTAGAAACACAAAATTTGTGATATCAATCATGATAAAAACATAGCAAGGTAGAACCTTTCTCTCAATTTGTCGGCCATGATTTTTTTTTGAAGTTTTCCAACATTTTAAAATCATATAAAAGTGAAAATCAAAATTGAAATTGTTCGAAATTGTTGTTGCTTGAGATTGAAAATGAAAATGTGTGTGTGAGTTTGTGAGTAAATTTAAAAATTAAGTTGTTTGGAAACGTCAAGAATTTTAAAAGTGACTCTCAGCGGTCATACCTTACTATATTTTTATCATAATATCAATTTCGTGCTGAAAATTATACGCATTTTTTAACTGCCTTTGAAACGTACGGAAAATCTTTTTTTATTTATTCGGAACGTTGGAAATTCCGTCTTATGCTAGAAACACAAAATAAAAAACAGAACTTTTGTAACGATTCGAGTGAATAAAAAGATTTTCCCTACGCTTCAAAGGCAGTTAAAAATGCGTATAATTTTCGTCACGAAATTGATATCACAAATTTTGTGTTTCTAGTTCAGCTTTCGTCCTTCGAAAATTTTACCTCAAAGAGGTGTTTTATTTGATATGTATATCCATACATGAGCAAATATGCCATATGGAGTTACACCGCGCGGTACCATACCGCTGCTGCTTGAGCAAACCTTTATAATGAAAACAGCTCTTATAAAGTTTTTATTTTGTTTCTTTAAATAGAAAAGTTCTTTATAAGTAAAGTCTATCTTAAACTGAAGCATTTTCATCTAAGCTAAAGGCCCGTTGTTAATTTTGAAATTTTAGCAAAAGTCATTATAAACCATTTATGAGATTGAAAACGAAAAACGTGAAGCGCATGCAATACAAAGCATTAGATTTAATTGACAATAGTCAAACTACATAACATAGGCCTAAATTTTCTACAGAGAAAGTACAAATTTGAGATCGATTTTAAGTGGTCGTTATTCATATATCCACATTCATACATACATACATATACTACCCTTCATATCAATTCAAATTTATTACATGCGCCAATGCTTTTCATTTTCAATCTCATAAATGGTTTATAATGACTTCTGCTAAAATTTCAAAATCAAAAGTTATCTATACAAATGCTATGGGGCTAAGAAATATTATTTTCTAATTTTTAGTCCATTTATAAAGCGTTGTATATTAAAAAGCGTTATTTTATTTTATGTAAAAAATTTTGCAATAGATATTAAAATAATTAAACTTGTAATGAAAGAGAACAGAAGACTATGAAGCAAAATGTTGTTTGCTTACGTTATGTATAAACATACATATGTACATACATATAGTAGCAGTTAATTTCATTTAAAGAAATGGTATGTCGTCCATTTCCGCTGTAGCGTATGGAAATGGTGCATATATTTACGCGCAACATTTAACTTCTTCTTGCGGGGCGACATCTGGAGTCTTCTAATTTATCTCCTTGATATGATATCTACAACGAGGTTCATATCTAGACTAGGTTGATATCTAGAATTTGCCACAACTAGCTTTGCTACACTACCGCCGGCAGCTTTAACAATTTAATAGTGGTTTTACGTTCTTTGGCAAATTACGCTCTGTTAGCCATAAATCTTACTATTTTTTGACCGCCTTTGAATCAAGACCCCTTGACCATATAGGGAATTCAGTTATATTTTAAATTACATTGTCATCGTGATTGGAACTATGAAAATTTCAAGTCGCTAACTTGTCGGGAAGTTAGTTTAAAATCGATTGGAAATTTCCGCGATTTCCGCGGGATGACGAAGTTAAAAAGCTTGCAAAAAACGCGCCGTGTTTTCAAAGTTCGGAAAAAGGCAGCTCATTTTAAATATTTTAGCTTTTCTTGGCTCAATTAATTAAAAAAATCAAATTTTGTGATCAATATGGTATAATTATTTTCACTCAGACGTCATGATCAGCATTAATCAGATGGATAATATGGCTGACGAAAATTGTGAGTGAAACTACTTTCATATTTTTGCATCATGCCTATTCCTTTCACGGAGGATGAAATAATTTATGTATTATATATTTTTCATGATTTGAACAAGCGTTTTCTTATTTATTTCAGTGTATATATATCAAGTTCAAATCAAGAAAATATATTCTTGCTTATTTTAATTATTTTCTTAGGCTAAAAACATAGTGGTACGCGAGCAAAGCGACGAGCATAGCATTGAACAAAGCGTCAGTTACAAACATGTGTGAACGCTTTGCTCTTCCCCTGTCAGATTTTCGACTAGCCTAGAACTAGCGTAGAACTAGACCTTTTGCCGACAGTACCAGTGCTAGCTCAATACCCAAGCAATGCTTTCAACTGTCCAGTTCTACATGGCAATGACATCATTGGCGGTGGCAATTGTAGCCCAGTGCATTACTTTGCAACCAGTTTTTCACCGGTTCCATTTTGGACAGTTTTTGTTATAAGAAAACGTTTTTGAGATTCGATTTTTGGACATTTTTTTCGTTTTTTCTTTCCTCTTACAGATTCCGCTTTTGTTACATATTTAATTAAAAAATAATAATATTATAAGCTGCACGCAACAATTTAAATTCATTAAATTTGAAAACTCACACTGCCTCCACCGCGATTTGAACTCGTGACCAACGATGGTTGACTCCGAGGTCTTCTCGCTGAGCTACTTTCGTATTGTAGGAGTACACCGCAAGTTTCAACCGTCCCGCTCTGCATTCCTTATGCACTAGTTCAGAGATAGTTCTGAGATATGTAGTTCGGAAATAGCGCTTTTTCAGACTGTCTCTAACGCTGGCATTCAGTAAGCGGTATCTAGTCACAAATAGTGACTTTTGGTGGTGAACTTGGATTTTGAGACTATTTGGTATTCAGTACGCTGTCTCACGTCTCTAGTCTAAAAAAAAAGTCACTAATTTGTCAGCTGGCTAAGAGCAGGTCTCAAAAATACAAATATGGAGAAAAAGTTAATTGCTTTCCATTTTATTAAAAAAAAACACGAATATGAAGCGAGGAAATTTGTTCAATAAGAATTTCGTTAGGAAATAAACCAAGATGCTTTAATGTCATACAAATCAATTGAAAAAAACAATATTTTTTGTTTTTAGCATTAAAATCTAAAGATTATTAAAAAAATAAAACTAATAAAAAAAAAATATTAAATAATAAAAAATCCTCTACGCCCGAGGAGTACTCGAAGCCGGTCCCTCTCGACCGGTAGCCTAATGATTTGACCACTTGGCCATTGCTACTCTTCGGGCGGCGCGGCAAAGGCATACATAAACGCTATCAGTTGACTGTCTGTGTTTGTTTTCACCACACATTTTTGGGGAACTTTTTGTGACTCTCTCCTACTGAATAGCCAAATCATCTCAAGTCACAAAAATAGTCACTAATTGCTAATCTCAAGAGACTGAATTACTGAATCCCAGGGTAAATTTTACTGCAGGGTTACTATGCGCCCTACCATTGAAACATATACATACATACGTCTGTAATCGATGCTTTCCTCGATGCTCTTTGCTCGCCGCTCCACTATGTTTTTAGCCTTAGATTTTCTTGATAATAAGAATTTGTTTTCTAAGTTCAAAAACAAGTCTCGACTTTCTTGTGCTTTTTTTGGTTAAAGAAAAAAATTCTCTCCGTGAGCAGATTTCGAAGAGGGCAGTTAGCATGCTAAAAATGCTTAATATAACTTTTATTTTTCGAACAAACTTCTTTAATTTTTAATTTTTTATGTTTACCGCACAGCTCTGGCGCTGCAGAGCGCATTTTCTCAGATCTATCTTGATCAAAACAAATACAACAAATCGCTTCTCTTTGCCGATAGTGTAATGCATAATGTTTTCGAAATGCCTTAAAAATGATTAAAAAAAATTCAATGTTGATTTCTATGTTCATACGAAAGGTGTTCAGAGCGCTAATGCATAACTCAGTGGCATCACTTACTACATTTTTTTGATATTGCACACGGCAAACCTGTTACATATATAAGTTGTAGCAAAGATGTAAATAATACACAATCGCATTTATAACGTCTACAAGACAAAACCACTTTAGTCTTTTTATTTCATTTTGCTAATCTTCGCTATACGTTTGAGCGCAAAAACTCTTGCGCGACTTGTGACCCCGACGTGATACATAAGCACGGCTACTTGCCCGCGTTTGTACATAGTTTTGATTTCTCTATACATAGGCACCGTGCACTAATCACCAGATTTAACAGTTAACTTTGCGCAGTTGATGATAAACAATTTTCGCCTTTTGCCATCCAAAAGCCCAACGAGAATATATAAATCATGCGATTCAACAGTTAAATTGGCTGTACACATTTTTCGTTGTTTGCCAAACAAACAGTTATCTCGCAACAATTCGATTTAACAAAAGGTCTAGCAGTCAATTCCTTCGACTATACACAATCAATCAAATAGTTGAAAAAAATGTCGTTTTTAAAAAAGAAAGGCGAAACCTTGCTGCGGCAATTAAGTTTAACACCATCTAATTCAGAGGAACTCAGCGCCATGGATCACGCTGAGCTATCAGTGAGATTGGAGCAGCTGGATCGCATTCAGGATAAGTTCGAATCAACACAATCTCAACTGGAGGAAGAAGACCCCAACGAGCTGGAAACCAGCACTCGTAATGAATTCGCTGCCACTTTCATACGAGCAAAGGAAGCACTTACAAGGGAGTTGAATAAGATGGACCCCCAGTTTATGTCTTCGACGAGGAATCCACCGCCTCAAGAGCAGTCATCTGTGATTGTGGTGAAGCAACCAAAGTCGCGCCTACCGAAACTACAATTGCCATCATTTGTAGGGGCATACACAGAGTGGCCAAACTTTTTGGGCATGTTTCAAACGGTTGTTCACAATGACACCGAGCTGTCAAACCTGGAAAAGTTCCAGCACCTCCGTTCATGCCTGAAAGGCGCAGCAATGGACACCATCCAGTCGCTTGAAATTCGTGATGAAAATTACATAATTGCATTCGATTTACTCGTTCAAAGGCACACATTCAAGAACTATTCGGATTGCAGAGGGTGAGCGCTGACCAGAAATCAGGAGAACTGCGGGTGCTTGTGGACAAAGTTGTATCGCATGTTCGAGCGTTGCAATCACCTCTGAACAAATTGCCGATTGTTTACTTCAATACATCACAGCTCAGAAATTGGATGCTCTCACTCATACACTGCGGGAAGAAAAGGTGCCGGCTGACAAGCCGCCCACTTATTATTATTATTATTATTATGAGACTTGAGCACTGCTGCCCACTTGGACGGACATGGTTACGTTTTTGCATAGGAGGTGCCAGACTTTGGAGAATATGACTCACGCTATGGTAACACAGACACCTAGCGCACAGGTGAGCAATAACAAGTTTCGTAAAACCTCCATTATCATTTCAAAGGCTACTCAAAAAACCTGTTCGGTCTGTAATAAGCACGACCACGACATCTATTCTTGCCCATCGTTCGCCAATTTAAGCCCAAATGACCGCTGGAAGGAATCCAAAAGAGCTCAGCTGTGCATAAATTGCCTTAAACCAGGCAATCACGTGCAGCAATGCAAGTCTTCTGCTTGCCGCCGGTGCTCACTGAAGCACCATACGCTACTGCATTTTGCTCAAACGGATCAGACAATGCCTAGTGCAGCTGAGGTCTCACCTAGTCCACCACAGCAAACAGCTCTCGTTGCCATGGGAACAACCAGCGACTCACTCTCATCCACTTCACACGCCGGCTCAAACGAATGTGTGCTACTTGCGACTGCCGTTGTCTTAATTCAGAACAGCGCGGGCTCGCTTGTAACATGTCGCGAAACCCTCGACTATGCTTCGCAGCTTAATTTTATAGCGACCAGACTTGCCAATCAATTACAGCTTAAACAAGTAAGAAAGTCTAAGTTCGGGCGGAGCCGAACATTAAATACCCGGCGCAAGTATTAAATATATTTCTATATATATATTTATATAAATTTCCGAAAGCTACCGCTACATGATAAGCCGGGGTGTATAGATTTTAAGTAAATTAGCGTCCTTAAATTTCGAAATATTGAATTTTCAAGCATATCTGAAATTTACCGTTATATGAAATGCGGCCTCAATTTTAGTCCGATTTCAACAATTTTCAACGGTTTGCTTTTATGTGGCAAGCACAATAACCATACCGAGCTTGGTGCAAATTGCTAGAACGGTTAGCGAGATACATATATGTGATCACAAGTGGGCGGTGCTACGCCCATTTTCCAAAATTTTGTCATAAACGTATTTCTTGGTAAAGAATTGTTGCAATCATCAATTTTGAATAAATTAGCTTCAATATTTACTGATTTATCGAAGATTTTGTATTTCTCGAAATTACCGTTATATGGGATGTGGGCGTGGTTATTGTCCGATTTTAGAAATTTTCGGCCAGTTGGTATGCTGTACCAGGACCAACAACTGTGCCAAGGTTGGAAGAAATTGGTGCAGCGGTTACCAAGATATACACATGTAACCATAAG
>NW_016158006.1:161264-161455 GCF_001687245.7 Rhagoletis zephyria
CATGCTTTGAAAGCCCGGCGCCTATTTTAGATAATAGTTTGCATCATAAAGCTCTAGATGTTAATTTTGACTTTTATAATTTTGAAAAGCAGCCGCTTGAGTCCGCTGTGGAATATAATTATNATAATGGTAGGTTTTTAGATCTGATTTTTGCTACTGCAGAACTTAAAATAGCATGCTTTGAAAGCCCG
>NW_016158006.1:161465-172917 GCF_001687245.7 Rhagoletis zephyria
ATGGTTTAATGTCTGATAATACGAAAGATACTTGCAACCTTTTCGCTCAACTTTTTCAGAAGGTTTACACAAAACATAATACTTCTACGTTTCCCAACTTTACCCATACTGAATTACCAATAATTAGTTCTTTTGAAATCTCTGCAAATGATGTTCGCCTCGCAATTTCGAACTTGAATTCAAGCTCTAAGGTAGATACTGAAGGATTTTCTCCTGTGTTTTTCAAAAACTGCGCTGACTGCTTAGCTAACCCTATTGCACTGCTTTTCCAGAAATGCTTAAAAAGTGGATCTTTTCTTGAGCCTTGGAAATTATGTTCAATAGTCCCTACATTCAAATCTGGTGACCGTAATGACATTTGTAATTATAGACCAGTTGTTAAGCAGAGCACCATGGCTAAACTATTTGATTTCATACTCCATCAAAAGTTATTTGATCACTTAAGCACTGCTATTGTGGATTGCCAACACGGATTTTATCCTGGTAGATCAACGTGTACTAATCTAGCTTTAGTAACAAATGAGGTAGTTCAAGCTTTTGAAAATCGCTCTCAGCTTGATGTAATTTAATTACAAATTGAATAACTTTGATTTATTCCGCACCTTTGAGATGAAGGATTTAGGTGTTTACTTTGACTCGAAGCTCTCCTTCTCTAAGCACGTTGACTTTATTATTGCCAAATCATTTGCCATGATTGGTTTCATAAGGAGGAACTCTGAGGACTTTAAAGATCCTTTGACTTTGAAGTCGCTCTATGTTTCGTTGGTAAGAAGTAGACTTGAATACTGCTCATTCATTTGGAATCCGTACTACGATACTCATTCAGCAAAAATCGAAAAGGTTCAAAGAGTGTTCACTAAAATAGCTTATTTCAAACTAAATTGGCAGAATGGCCTTGCATCATATACTGCCAGACGTAAGTTGATGGGGCTCCAAACTCTTCATGAAAGAAGAATTTGTTCGTCCCTTATTTTTGCATATAATGTCATGAATGAGCACATCAATTGTCCATTGTTAGCCAGTTTATTTAAAATTTATATTCCACCGCGAGATTTGAGGCGAAATAGGTTACTTGTCGACTCGGTTCATAGAACTAGTTATGTGTTCTATGAGCCAATCAGTAGATCAATTCGGCTATGTAACAGATATTATGAAGATCTCGATTTTTGTGCAAGTTTGGATAGATTTAAGCTCCAATTATTTTCTATTTTTAATTAATTAATTAGTCTGTAAGAAGCATTTGACTTTGTAGACTGTAAATAAATAAATAAATAAATTCCAGCATTAACATCACCATTCAGTCTCTACACAACGGATTCACCGCGAACCTAGACTCGGCCGTAACTCAAACAATAATCGAGCATTAACCGAATTATCCGCTTGACATCACTGGTTGGGATATTCCGGCGAACATCAACCTGGCTGATCCCAAATTCCATAAGACACAACGTTTGGATCTTTTGATAGGGGCCGGCATATTCTTTAATTTACTTTGCATTGGTCAAATTCGCCTGAAAAACAATTATATTTTGCAGAAAACTCGTCTTGGATGGGTGGTAGCTTTGAGTCGAGGTATATCGTCGAAGCCATCCGCACTTACAACTACACCAACAAATTCACTTGATTGGGAAACCGATCATCGATGCACTAATGACATAGTGCGGTCATTTTGGGAAATAGACAACAGCTTTGAACCTATTCGGAGAGCAACAAAGGAGGAAATCGATTGCGAAGCTCACTTCAATAAAAACTATAGTTGCATGGCGTCAGGCGAATATTCGGTTCGGCTGCCCGTAAATCCCAGCGTACACCTACTTGGGGACTCATACCAGCAGGCGTTGCGGCGGTTCCCTACTCTTGAAAGACGTCTTCAACGTAATGATGATTTGAAATCACTGTACGTATCGTTTATGAAGGAGTATCGCGAGCTTCAACACATGTCTCCTATATCGAAGCCGCCGCCATCGGTGCCCACATATTTCATGCCTCACCATTGCGTGTNAAGCCGCCGCCATCGGTGCCCACATATTTCATGCCTAACCATTGCGTGTTCAAGAACGAAAGCACAACAACAAAATTTAGGGTAGTCTTCGACGGATCAGCACTGACAACAACTGGTTATTCGTTAAACGAAGTATTGATGATGGGTCCAACCATACAGGCAAAACTAGCCGACACCCTAATTCGTTTTCGCTCACATTCGGTTGCCCTAACAGGGGACATTTGTAAAATGTATTGGTGCATCCGAGTCACCGCACCTGACAAATATTTGCAGTGCATACTCTGGAGAGATGATCCGAGAGATGTCATCCAAATTTTCAAACTCGCCTCGGTTACGTACGTGACAAAATCTGCACCCTTCTTGGCAGTTCGCACCATGCATCAGCTTGTGGCCGATGAAGCAGTTTCGTATCCTCTCGGCGCTCGGATTGTTCTGCGCGATTTTTACGTTGATACCTAATTACCGGCGCTGACACTATTGACGAAGTAAAACAAATAATGCATCAAACATCTGAACTGCTGGGTAGGGGAAACTTTAAAATTAGGAAATGGTGTTCAAATATGCAAGAAGTGCTTAGAAATGTACCGGATACTGACAGGGAGAAGCTCATAAAATTCGATGATGATAGCTACATCACAGACGCTTGGACTCCAGTGGAACCCCGATGANTATTGACGAAGTAAAACGAATAATGCATCAAACATCTGAACTGTTGAGTAAGGGAAACTTTAAAATTAGCGAATGGTGTTCAAATGTGCAAGAAGTGCTTAGCAATGTCCCGGATACTGACAGGGAGAAGCTCATAAAATTCGATGATGACAGTTACATCACAAATACGCTGGAACTCCAATGGAACCCTGACGCTGACCTATTCATATTTTCATTTCCTGCTCGACAGGTGAATAAAACAATTACTAAGCGCTCAGTTTTGTCTATCATAGCTCAATTGTAGGATCCACTGGGATTGATTGGACCCATCGTATGCAAAGCAAAGGTATTCCTTCAACGATTGTGGGTAGATAAGCTCGATTGGGACGAAAGTCTACCAATGGCTCGTCAAACAGCGTGGCTACAGCTCTATGGAGAATTTGGTAGCATAGGAAAACTGGCTTTTTCTCGATACGTGGTCAGCCCTAATGCCCGTCTGGAGGTACATGCATTCTGTGACGCCACATTACAGCGACCGGCGCATGTGTTTATACTGTCGCTCGTTCAGATGAACAAGTTCGTACTACATTACTCTGCTCAAAATCGAGGGTTGCACCATTAAAAACATACACAATCCCCAAGTTGGAGTTATGTGCCGCTACGTTTCTGGCCCAAGTAGTTCATTCTAATGTTCAGTTGTCCATTCTTTTGTTGGTCAGACTCTACAACAGTGTTGTCGTGGATTAAGGAGGAGCCTTCAAGTTTTAATGTTTTCGTCACCAATCGCATTTCGAGGATACAGCATTTAAAAAGCGGCATGGAGTGGCGCTATGTGCCTACCAATCTTAATCCTGCATACATTTTATCAAGAGGTGCTTCCCCCATAGAGTTATCGAACTCATTGCTTTGGACAATCGGACCCCCATTTCTGCGGGAATCAGAAAGAAATTGGCCAAAGTGTGGTGCTCGAATTGAAATGTTGCCTGAACGTCGTAAAATTGCATTACTTTCTTCGGCTTCAGTTAATGATAATTCACTGTATTGTAAATATATAAATTCCTTTGCAGCCATGCAGCGCATATATGGCTACGTTCACATGTTCATCAAAAAGGATCACTCTGGTGTCCTCACTGCGACACACATTCAACAAGGAACGTGGTATTTGCTTCGGATGTTGCAAAAGGTACATTTTTCGTCGGAATATAGAGATCTGAAAAGGTCTCTGCCGATAAGCCCGTCAAGTGCACTGGCATCCCTGTCCCCATTTTTGGACTCATTCGGACTAATCCGTGTAGGGCGTCGTTTAAGAAACGCGTTGTTAAACTTTCAATCGCGACATCCAGTCGTGCTACCCAAAGGACATCCACTTACGAACTCTATCATATTGCATTTTCACCATCAGAATTTACATGCCGGACCTCAAGCATTACTGGCGGCAATACGACAAGAGTACTGGCCTCTCGGCGGAAAGAAGGCAGTTAGTCAGATCATAAATAAGTGCGTACGATGTTTTAGACTCAGGCCCAAGGTGTGCGAGCAGATCATGGGAAACTTGCCAGAAGACCGTGTCCGACCCAGCCGACCGTTTCTCGTTACTGGAGTTGATTATTGCGGGCCGTTCCACTACCGATCTGAAATAAGAAGCAGGCCATCAACAAAATGTTACACAAGCCTTTTCATATGCTTCACTACGAAAGCGGTTCATATGGAACTCGTGAAGGATCTGTCGACCGAATCATTTCTAACGGCACTGCGTCGTTTTTATTGCACTCGCGGCAAACTGGTAGTTATCTGGTCTGATAACGCAACCAATTTTGTTGGAGCAAAAAATGAGATGGCTGAATTACAACAGCATTTTCTCAAGCAGCAACACGTCGAAGCCGTTCATCGGCAATGTCTCATCGTAGGAATCGATTGGAAGTTCATTCCACCAAGGTGTCCGCACTTCGGAAGGCTTTGGGAAGCCTCAATCAAGACAGCGAAATTCCATTTCTGGCGAACTATTGGTTCGGCATTGCTTTCCTTTGATGAACTCAGAACTCTCATTTGTCAGATTTCAGCAGTAATTAATTCTCGACCACTTTGTCCACTTGCAGAAAATCCTGACGACTTAAACGTGCTCACACCGGCCCACTTCTTAATAGGCGCTCCACTTACATCCATACCATAACCAAATCTCTCAGCACTAAACATCAGTCGACTTGGTTATTGGCAGCAAATTCAGTTCATGCAACAGACATTCTAGAGAAGATGGAGTTCTGAATATCTGTCACTTTTGCAACAACGTTCGCGTTGGCGATCCACAAAAAACAATATCGCAATAGGAACTCTGGTCCTAATCACGAAGAGTCACTCGGGTCTTCAAGGGCGATGATGGTATGGTTCGTGTGGTCGAAGTCAGAACAGAAAATGGCATTTGCAAGCGAGCCATCACTAAATTGTGCGCTCTTCCCATCGATGACAATTTGGCTGGTGGTATGACCTGCCACCGGGGGGAGGATGTTCAGAGCGCTAATGCATAACTCAGTGGCATCACGTACTACATTTTTTTGATATTGCACACGGCAAACCTGTTACATATATAAGTTGTAGCAAAGATGTAAATAATTCACAATCGCATTTATAACGTCTACAAGACAACACCACTTTAGTCTTTTTATTCCATTTTGCTAATCTTCGCTATACGTTTGAGCGCAAAAACTCTTGCGCGACTATATACAAAAGGGTGAAAGCAAAACAGATATAAGTCGCGGTCCACAGTAATAGCTGCCCATGATTGTAGTTGAGTTGGCATTTGAAAAAGTGGAAAAAGTAACAACAGTTTATAAGGCGAATTTAGCGCAGTGGGTAGACTATTAACTTTGTACGCTGGGGTCGCTCTATCGAATCCCAGTGAAGAAGTCTGATGAGGAGATGTGGTGATCCCCGAAAATAGTAACTATAGCTTCTACCTATATGCAAATTATTCTTGTTTTTCCACACAGTTTGTTTATTTTATTTCTAGTGCTATGTCAATTGGTGGCTTGTCGGATTTTGTTCCATGTACTTCTGCTTCATATCTGTATGAAAATACACATTTGATTCGTAAAGCTAGCTATGCCTTATATTTTAAGTCCATTGACTCACATTATCAATCACTGCACCACTACATCAAGTTTCCCAAACCTTTGGAAGGTTGGATTTAATTTCCCTGTGGCCAAGAATAAAACTGCGTGTTCTCCTTGTGATTTTCGTTCCATAAGTGTTTTACCTGCTTTATCAAAAGTATTTGAGTCCCTTATGTTTGAAGAAATGCCGTGCTGCCGCAATGGTTAAAATTTTTGACGACTTACGAATATCTTATGACAAAGGTGAATTATCTCTACTGTGTTTACTAGACTTCTCCAAAGCAATTGAGTCCGTTGATCAAACATTGGTCTTCTCAAAGCTCACATACTACTTCGACTTTGGCAAAAACGCACTGTCCCTCGTGAAAAGTTATTTGCCTCAGCGTGTGAAGATTGGCTCAGTATCCTCACAGACAAAGCCTCTGATATGTAGCGTTCCCCAAAGACCCATTTTGGGTCCATTACTATTTAGTGTTTTCGTCAATGAGATCTTCTTGGCTTTCCGATATGTAAATGCTCATGCATATGCAGATAATCTCCAGATATACTTATCTGGTCCATTCCGGGGTATAGATAGAATTACTGCAAACCTAAATCAGAACTTGTCTTCTGTTTCGCGATGGGTCACTCAAATCGGTCTCTGTCCTAACCCGGTGAAGTCGTTTGTCTTACCTGTCTACAAGAAGAAAATCAGTTTCAGCTACATTCCACCTGTTTGGCTTGGTAAGAGTTCTCTTGTATTAGTCAAAAATATAACGAATCTGGGTTTTGTTATTAATTCTCAGCTCACCTGTGTGGTGCGTTGGCAAAGTATATAGTACTCTAAGAAATTTAAGGCAGTCTGAACCATTTACTCCAACTCTTGCCTATTGTTACCTATTCTGAGTTGGTATAGAGCGAGTTCGACTCCAAATCATCTCACAAAATTGATATCTTATTTAATAATGTTACGCGCTATGTTTATGGAATACGAAAATTTTACCATATATCCGCTTGGAGATATAGTTTACTAGGATGGGAAATTTCAGCTTACTTTGCCCTTAATTAACTTAAAAAGACTAAGTGTGTATTATCAAACATATTACTTTAGTCTATTATCGTTAACTTAAACAAAAAAAACATAATTTCGACTCCAAATTTAAAATAAAATATAAAAACTTAAGTCCACTAAAAAATGTTAAGTTAGTAGTCGCATGGGGTCATCACTAAAGAGATTAGCGACACTTGTGTACGCGACGAGGTTCTAGCCGTAGGACTGAATCGGTACAAGTAAATCCAAGTAAATACTCGATACTTTTCTCAATGTACCAAGTATTTTTGTACTCGATACATTTTGCTGCGATCCAAGAAGGTATCGAAAAGAAGTACTTGCTTCGGACGCGCTATACGTATTATGCTTCACATCTTTAAAAAGCAACCCGTTAGAGGAATGGGGAGCATTGCATTTCTGCGCTATATAAGCAAGCCCGTCTATATATAACGGTTATTGGGTCATCTGTCCCTAGCGAGAGGCTTTTCTCAAAAACAGGTACAACTATATGAAAATCTCGAAATCGCCTTTCAGGAAAACACTTGGAAAAGTTGATGTTTTTGGGAAATATAACAAAAAACGAGTTCTTTTTTTATATGAAAAACCTTTATTTATTAATCTTGTAAAAATGTATTCTATTGTTGTTTTTTTTTATCAAATACTATATAAAAATTATTGTTGTCTTAAATTTTTGTATGAAAAAATATTAAAAGAAAATAGTCCTGTAAAATCGCATATTCTTTGTGAAAAAATACAATAACTTTGAAAAATATGCAAACTTGTAGTTCTTCGTACAAGTACTCGATACCTTTCCGATACTGAGTAGGTATCGGTACAAATGCGCCAAAATTGCAAAAAAGACTAAAAATGTCAATTGGCTATAGTTTGGATTTTCATACATATGTAGTGTACCTACGTATGTCCATGCGCTTGAAAGATGCAATAAAGTAAAATAAAAAGAAAATATATGTAACTGATATATAACCAGCGCAAATGTTAATGTAAAATTTTTTTAGAACTACTAAATTCTGAAGTTTTGAGATGCGGGAGTTCACCAAACTAAATATAAGGTCACAACATAATTTTTTACCACAGAAAGAGATGAAATTATTCACCATTTTGCATTTCCTGTTGCGATGTACCGTGCGACTAAAAATGATAATTGGCTATTTTTAGATTTTTATAAGAAAAGCGCCAAAATGGTAAAAAAAATACCAAAAATGTCATTTGGCTATTTTTTATATTTTGTAAAAAGTAGAAAGGCGCCAAACTTAAAAAAAAATACTAAAAATGTTAATTGGCTATTTTCAGGTTTTTTTTTTTATAAAGTACAAATGCGCCAAAATTGCAAAAAATACTGAAAATGTCAGTCGGCTATAGTTTGGATTTACATACATATGGGTATTTCCATACGTCGCATACGTGACAGTCGTATGTTTCAATGTGATACGAACAAGGAATACCATTTGTTTTCTTTAACTTTTTTGGGCCATTGTATAGCACATAATTAGCTCTAAATTTAACCGAAAAATGAAAACAATCGAACAAATATGGGTGTTTCCAGCGGAAGGTCCACCACGACAAAAAAATTAAAGTTTTATATCTAACGTATTTATGGGCCGATTTGTCTGATTTTTAAATATACACTGGCTATGTAAGTAGAATCATGTTTGCATAAAATGGTCTTCCTTGGTGGTGCCAAGGTCGAGATATTTGGAATTGGTATTTTGTACACTGTTGAGACTTTTCCGATCGGCGCGGTGGTTGACAAAATTTGCGATTTTTAGATTTTGTCAACGCCGCGACGAAAATCAACTTGTGGAAGGCTCATGTTTGTAGCGGGGCAAGTGTGCGAGGTGCGCGCCAGTTTATGAATGGAAGTTTTTGCTTTTATGAATGAATTCCTTGCTCGATGGAAGCGGGAGTTCGGGGAAAAGTAAAAGTGGCGTCTGTATGCTTCTAGTTGTAGTATTTGTATGTATGTGCAGAAGTATTTCGTTTTGATGTTTGTTGATTTTTGTTTAGTGATTAAATTGATTAATTATTTTTGTATGTATATGTAGATACTTATGCATGTGTGTATGTATGTATACATTTTTATTTTTCAATCATATGTATTTTAATTTTGAATTTCATTTGTATTTACTTATAGAAATAGCTGCTACTTTTTTATATCGAAGTGTATCGATTTTTTCTCAATAGGTACAGTGGTCATCCAGTATAACGAATGCCTATATAACGAACGCTCCAAATAACGAATGCCTTTTTAAATGTGTTGATTCCCTGTAGGGAAGCGAACTAGTGCGGAACTGGTTCGGTTCTAGTGNGGTCCACCACGACAAAAAAATTAAAGTTTTATATCTAACGTATTTATGGGCCGATTTGTCTGATTTTTAAATATACACTGGCTATGTAAGTAGAATCATGTTTGCATAAAATGGTCTTCCTTGGTGGTGCCAAGGTCGAGATATTTGGAATTGGTATTTTGTACACTGTTGAGACTTTTCCGATCGGCGCGGTGGTTGACAAAATTTGCGATTTTTAGATTTTGTCAACGCCGCGACGAAAATCAACTTGTGGAAGGCTCATGTTTGTAGCGGGGCAAGTGTGCGAGGTGCGCGCCAGTTTATGAATGGAAGTTTTTGCTTTTATGAATGAATTCCTTGCTCGATGGAAGCGGGAGTTCGGGGAAAAGTAAAAGTGGCGTCTGTATGCTTCTAGTTGTAGTATTTGTATGTATGTGCAGAAGTATTTCGTTTTGATGTTTGTTGATTTTTGTTTAGTGATTAAATTGATTAATTATTTTTGTATGTATATGTAGATACTTATGCATGTGTGTATGTATGTATACATTTTTATTTTTCAATCATATGTATTTTAATTTTGAATTTCATTTGTATTTACTTATAGAAATAGCTGCTACTTTTTTATATCGAAGTGTATCGATTTTTTCTCAATAGGTACAGTGGTCATCCAGTATAACGAATGCCTATATAACGAACGCTCCAAATAACGAATGCCTTTTTAAATGTGTTGATTCCCTGTAGGGAAGCGAACTAGTGCGGAACTGGTTCGGTTCTAGTGGGTTTGGAACCATGACTAGTACGCGTTAATTCTCTTTTGCATGCTAGCGACTGGCGAATTTAACATTGCGATGTCCTAGAAAGTGTCAATTGTCCCCGTTGCATCCCTTTCGCTCTAGTTCCGAACCAGTTCTAAATTCGACAGATGAGATCTAGTTCGTTCTGCATCCCCTTTTCTTTAGTTCCAAACCAGTTCCTAATTTGACAGATGAGATCTAGTTCGATCTGCATCCATTTTTTATATGTAGTTCCCAACCTGTTATAAATTCGTCACCTTAGATCTACATTTCTAATCAGGCTTGTCGAAACATTTCCCTTCTGTATTAAATACGATCGGTGGAAGGAAGGACAATACAATCACAAATGTTTAAACGTATTTATTGAAAATTTATAAACCACATTATTAGTAGTAGTAGTATTAAACTTAAGTAGTAAGTAAAAAACAAAAGTGAGTTCTGCTCAAAAGTAAAAATATTAGTTCACTTTGTCTTACTTGTCTAAATTTAAGCATATTGATTTTTAAGTAAATTCAGTTATTTTTAAGCTTATCTGTATATGAAGTTCTTCGAAAGTTATTGTCGTACTTAACTTAAATAAGATATACATTCAGTCAATAAAGTTTAGGTACAGTGAAGTTATTACAATACCGGCAACTATTTTTTAAATATTTTATTTTTCCATAATTTTTTATAAAAATATGGTTAATTCTACACCAAAGTCCCCAAAAATCAGAGTTCCAAACCTTATGCAAAATTAAAGAAAGCTCTGCGAATTTCCATTAAAGTATTGCAATTTACACTCTTTAGAAAAAAGTTAAGTACTCAGTTATTAGCCCATTCAACTTTAGTATAACAAAGTGCAAGTTTGAGGTAGCTAGGACTTACCATTGATATTTAGCAATTTTTTTTTTTTTGTTGTTTGGTAAGTTCTAGCTTCCTCACACTTGCACTTCATTATACTAAAATTGAATGGGCTAAAAAACTTTTTCTAGAGAGCGTAAATAGAAAGTGAATTATTTTAATGAAATTTTGCAGAATTTTCTTAAATTTTGCACAAGGTTTGGAACTCTATGTTCATATTTTTATAAAAAATTACCGAAAACTAAAATATTTAAAAAATAGTTGCCCGTATTGTAAACAATTCGTTGTACCTAGACTTTATTGACTGACTGTATTAAGGTAGCTGTGCTGGATTGCATAAAAAAAAATTAATTTGCCTTTTCTTAAAAAAAATGTAGCTCTGGTNACTAGTTCGTGTTTTCCCTACAGGGCATTCATCCCGAGACTATCCCCTGTAGGGAAACGAACTACTGCGGAACTGGTTCGGTTCTAGTGCGTTGGAACCATGACTAGTACGCGTTAATTATCTTTTGCATGGTAGCGAAAGGCGAATTTAACATTGCGATGTCCTAGGAAGTGTCAGCTGTCCCCCGTTGCATCCCTTTGGCTCTAGTTCCGAACCAGTTCCAAATTCAACAGATGTGATCTACTTCGTTCTGGATCCCCCTTTCTTTAGTTCCAAACCAGTTCCTATTTCGACAGATGAGATCTAGTTCGATCTGCATCAATTTTTTATAGTTCCC
>NW_016158007.1:0-27174 GCF_001687245.7 Rhagoletis zephyria
GTGTATGTTTTATAATGTATATCACATTCATACACACATGTGTACGCATAATATTTACGTAGCGTTCATGTTATTAAATTATTGGAAATGTTATGAAATCCACACACAATTACAGAACAAAAAGTCAAACGAAATAATTTTGATAACTTTTTCGTTTCGCACCGCAATGTTCAAAGCAAAGCATAGCCAAGCAAATCATATCAAATCAACTCAAACCAAACCAACTCTCCAAATTCAGTTTTATTTAAACACTGGGCGACAGTCGGCTTGGGGTGGGGCGCATCCGCGGCGGCAAGTGCTCAGAAGGCGCGCCGTAGTCGCACCCATGTGCCCGCGCGTCGCCAACTAGCGAACTAGAACATCTCGCTCTTCTGTACGGGTAGTAAGCGATTTTTCATGCAAATTACCGAGTGCACATACATACATAGATTCAAACGCAGCCACTGCTTGATTGCATCAAGCGCCGAGCAATTGCTGTGCGATGTGACCACATGCACGCGGTTGCCGTTCGATCCCATTTCGATTATGCACCGCCGCAAACGCGCGATTAATCATTAAAAAAAAGAAAAAAACCATTCAAGGCAAGCAACGCAACAGCTGGTCTTACATAATTCCAAGTGCGCTGCTGTTCGATTCGAACGGAAATATGTATGTATGTATCAAAATGTATTGCATGTGCATGAATATGTATGTATATGTATGTGTGGGTGTGCGGGAACCCAGTCGGACTTGGTTGCTTCCAAAATGTACTTATATCGCGGTTCTTTTTCCACTCAGATGTAGTTGCAAAAATACAAGTTCTTTAAGACCTTCTTTTTGCATGAGATGGTTGTTGTTGGGTTGGAGAGCTTTGTAGAGTTTTTATTCTCGTTCGGATTTATTTTTCGTGTAGATTTTTTCTAATTTTTCCTACAGAATTTAAATGTGCTACGAATTTCTGGTGAAAAAACCAGGTACCCTAAATGGCATTCTTACGGCACCACATTCTGCATGGTCCGACTGGGGATGCAAGCGCAGCCAGTGTATGCAATTAATATGTGAGTGTATGTACATAAGTGTGGGTGCGCTCACGTTGAATGCCACTTGTCGATGCGAAATAATCAAATAGCGCATTCATGCATTTGCTTTGGTACCGCAAATGCCAATGCGATAATCATATTTTCTTCTCTTCTAACTGAATGATTTCATAAAGACCTTCTTATTTGTGTTTTTTTCGATTTGCTTGCGCAAAATAAAAAGTTGACAAGTTTTATAAGCAGATTTATGGAGTTTAATTCGCATCAATTCTTTGCTGAGGAATTTTCACTCAATTGAGCAATTAATTATTTTTGGTGAGGTTAAGAAACCGGAAAGGTATTGACGTTCAAGTTTCAACGAAGTTAATTACATAGTTAAAGTGACAAAGAACCAGTTGTTAAAAATCTTGAAGAAAATGTTCGAATAGGAAAAGTGAAATGAGACATGCTTATTAATTTTGAACGAACTTGATGACACATATGCAAATTAGGGTGGTCACAAAAAAAGTAAGGTCGGAATTTTAATGCTCTCATCCTCTAGGATTTTTTTTTTATCAAAAAATATTTAGAGGTCACTCAAAACTTGTCATGTAATTTATATAAAAAAAAACATTTTTCGTAGAAATGGTATAGAATTCTTAAAATCAATATTTTTCGGTCAGAAAACTCTGTCTTTCTTCGGAAGACTTTCAATAAAAGTACCCAATCGTATTTTTTTTTTAATTTTATAATATTAAGTATTCCTAGACGGGAACGATAAAATTAATTAATTAAATTATTGATTGCATATTAATATTTGAAGTCTCCCGAAGATTCGAAAAATATTGATTTTCAAGAATTCTATACCATTTCTTTGAAATTTTGTTTCTTTTCCCGTTAGAGTTTTGAGAGCTTTGAGCAAACTCTAAAACTGTTTTGATTTCAAAATAAAAAAACAGTGGTATAATTTTTTCGGTAATGAACAATCGTTGGGGGTGAGAGCATTAAAAATCCGACTTTACTTTTTCACATGCATTTTTGCACCAACCCAATGTACATATGTACATACATACACACATACATACGTATTACATATTTATGAGTAATTAAAAAAAAAAGTCCATAATCGGTGCTCGAACGTTTTTCTATGGTTTTATCATTTCATCCCAATTTCTAAACAGTCATAATATCAGGAATATTAAGCAAAAATTCTAAAATCCACATTCCATTCATAATTCAAAATTACATAATACAACACATGAGCGTTCCAAATGTTTATAGTTTTCAATAATAATTTTTCGAGCTCAAAGTCAAAGTGTCACAGCCGATTAAGTATGTTGTTCCGAATTAAGAAGAAGGCAATAATTTTGTATTTTTATAGGCGCTTAATATTTTGTGTATTTTTAGAATTGATTTCACGACCCCAAAATCAATTCGTGCTGCCCAAACTAAACAAATATTCTATAAATACAATAAAAATTAACAGTAAATAAATTATTAGTTTATTGAATTGGTTGATTTTATTATATTGATAGCGAAATTTCAACGAATTTTCAACTACACAGAATGTATGAATCTATTTATGTACTAGCTAGTGGAGCTAGTGTTAACACTGAAACTCTTCCTGTTTAGTCCTTAACCGGCCTCTGTAAAAGTAAGCGAACCATGTTAGTTGATGCCGGGGCTGTGCATTTGCATTTTCATGCTATGGGATGATTAAGAAGAAAAAAAAAATAAGATTAAAAATAATTGTGGTTTTGAAATTTTGAAAACATAAGCAATTGCGACAAATTTTTTCGTAGATACCGTTTTTCAAACGAACCACTAAATTCTTCTCATGTCGTAAAACACGATTTTCTCATGGCCTTCAAAAAGTTACTTTAAGATTTGGAACAAAAAAATCCGGTTTTTTTTTATATCTTTTTGAGTTGAATTTTTCTGGACATTTCTTATAGAAATGTTTCGAGACTTTGAGGAACGATGCCTCTTGATGACTCTCAGCTGGCTGAATGCGTTGAGTTCTGGATGTTTTGGTTTTTTATGAAATCGTAATATTGAATATTTTAAGTAAATTGCTGGAGGTAGATAAAATCTCCTTGGCCAAAACGAGTTACGTCTTATCAAGAATTACAGCCACTGTCGGCAACACATGCAACATATACAGCTGGAATGATTTGTAGAAAATCTTCATTTCAGAAGTCCAACAATGCACGTGTAGAGAACACTCCTGCATTAGGGTGTCATTTCTCGACATACATATGCCAACATAAAGGTTATTCGATTAGAACTCGCATATTCCATTTTATAACTTACGATTTAGCAAATCTTATCTCTAGATCCACAAAAATTTCGCAGCACTGTTTTTTTTTTATAAAATTTTCATACATTTCTTTGTTCTTTGGTCTCACCCTGAAACGCGTTTGTGTGTGTGTGCAGTTGAATTCGACACAAAGTAAGATGGGGCTTATCCAAATTTGCGAAAAATTAGAAATGCATTACATAAACTGAATTGCTGAGTAGCTGCTGACATCATTAGAGTTATGCAGTAATTTTAGACAATACACTAAGTACTTGCCCAGTGTGTCAAGGCTCGGCATGCCGCATTGGTCCGCTCGTTGCCTTCGCAGCCGCCATTGTCTGCATTATTCTGCGGCCATATGTAAGACACATGATAATGCCGTTATATGTATGTATGTATGAACATGCGATTATGCATGCCTGTGGATTTTGATTCATTTGGCTTCCTAGAAACACAATGCGGTGGCGACGCGTTGATTTTCAGCTGATGCACAGGGGCCACGAAAATTGAGCTATTAGGCATGATGATTTATTTGCACACTTGCAGTTACTGTCAGAGATTAATTTTTGATCTGCATACATATGCACGTATGTATGTATGTACGCACGCCCGCGGCCAAGCCAAGACACGACAGCACAGCACAGCACAAAGCATTTTCGTCAAAGTCAGCAGTCGCAAATTTTATTCATTTATGCAACAGCCAATTTTGATGAGAATAAATATCATGAAAAATAAATGAATTAACTGAAGCACAATGCAGTGCAGTGCGCTCAATGCTAAAGGCAAGGCGTGGAAGAAGAGGAAGAAGAAGAGACAAAGGCAACCTATGCGTTGCATAAAAGCAATTCTATTAATATTTGCATACTCAGTAAGAATGCGTACTATTCGGCTAATGAATGACTTGGCTGCGCCGCCACACAGTCGTATTTCGGTTTGGTTAAGGTCACATTTTGTCGTTTTTTATACGTACATATTACTAATCAGTGTTGGCAAAATGTCAATCTGATTAACGATTAAAATGTTAATCGCGATTGACGATTAAAATAAATTGGCATTTCTAAGGCGTTTTAGAGCTTAGGTTTGTATGGGAGGTGTGCTTTAAAATATTTTGTGTCTTGATTGTAACCTACATACTAAAAATTAAAGCCCTACGTCTACTCCTCCTAATTTTCTCCAAACAATGTCTGGGGCTAAACCACTGTGCGCCATTGTCAAATGAACAACCAACCCACCATGAGTATCCATTGTTATTCCATAGTTGTCTGTTCGACAACGTAGTATGTATTTGTTGTGTTGTTGTTGCTGATGCACTACTGCTGCAACTATTGATGTCGTTTTTTTAGGCTGATCTGTGTGTGTGTGTGTTTGTGTTTGAAATTCCTTAGGCTATATAAATATACTAAAAATCTTATTATGCAATTTCAATAACACATTACGCGATCACACAAAAAAAAACTTAGTGTGCTCACAATTACATGCCACAATGCACCTAAGTACAATTTACTAGCACTCTTGTACTACATACATAGTTCTCCCAAAGCGATTTTTACTGCATTAGCATTTGTAAATAAATTTTTATAATTTTTCTGTTTTATAACGATTGCGTAACACATTTTTTTACTATGTATGTATGCACATGCAGTGGCGTAGCCGATATTTCGGGAAGGTGAAGGAGGGTAATGCAAAATATTGAAAAAATATCACAAAGTTGTATTCAAATATTACTATTTTTCAAAAGGTGTCATTATTTTAATGGGGCTAAAAATGGCACTGTTCGAGCCAAAGTAGCATACATCCTGCTGATACAGGCTAGCGCTATATTTTTTGAGATGCGCTGAGTAAATTTTATAAAGAAAATATCCTTCGTTTAAAACATAGAGTATTAATAAAAAATTTACGTTTTAGGAGGTTTCATCAAACAATTAATAAGCTTGCTAAGGAGAATATGCTCAGTCCATACGATAACTAACTTCCCGAAGATATGTCGCCTTCCAATTTTGTTCTTTTGACACCATACGTTTGAATTGGTCAAACTTTGAATGCGTTTCCCCACAAGATTTAAATTAATCTGGACTAAAAAAAAAAAAAACTGTAACCCAGAATTGCACTTAGAATGGCGTTTCGCTATTAAATCAAAAGTAAAAACTTTTTAGTTCCTTGACGAAGAGGGAATTCATCCCCCAAATTGCCGCGCCCTGGTCACGCCACTGTGTACATGCAAAGAAATCGAGCGGCGAATGCACTCCTCCTCGCCCACCACCCTTAGCCCCAGCCAGCGCTCGCCGTTTGCCCCGCTGCTCCGCTGTTATAAGGGCATTCATTGCAGCGGTTTTGTTGTAATCCTATTAATTTCTATGTGCCGTAGGTGTATGCGTATTTGTGTGTTGGTGTTTCATTCTCGAACATACATATTTGTATTTGCATTGCATGTGTTATGAGTGTTGTTGTTGTTGTTGTTGTTGTGTTGTTATGAGCGTTGAGTTGGCGCGGTGTTATTGACTTGTGTAATTATCAATTTGTGCAGTGACAGGCAATTTTGTTGCAGCCATTGTTTTTTGTTTTGTTTTGTTTTGTTTTGTTTTGTTTTGTTGCCTTTTATTATACACCATTAGCTGTTAGGCGTTCTTTATTTGCTTTTGTTGTGCTGTGATAGATATGAGTATGTACGTGCGTATATATGTGGTTTGTGTGCTAACTTTTTGTCTTATCGTTTTTCACTTTCTACTGCCCCGAATGCTAGACTTTGGTGTATTTTTCGTTGTAGAACTGAATAGAACATCTGAGAGTGCAGTGGCACTGATAAAATTAGCAATAATTTTCGGAAGATTAGAGCGGATCCAAGACCCTGTATAGATGGACACAGAGTGTGCAAGTAGATAGGAAAAATATTATTCTATGAAATAAAACTTATAGTATAAAGTTACTCTCTTTTGGGTATTTCACTGGTCACAGCTCACTGTATTGAAACCAAAACTGAAAATAAAACTCAGCAAGCTCGGTTTTTATTTAGGGTTTCAATTAAAAAGTATTTCAATCGGAATAGAACTTCTTACTAGGCCTATTATTGAGGGCAGTTTTCAAACTTTCGATCTAGATAGAGCAAAAAAAAGTCACCCGAAGCAATGTGTCGGGGGTTCGAGAGCTCACATTCAAAAAAATATCATTGGTACAGCTGATCAAAATAAATTTCTGTTTATATGTCGGAAACGTTGTATAAAAACCGAAACTTGTTCCCTATATTTTGTTGTTGTTGTTTCAAAGATAAATGTGATTTTAAGTGTTAAAGACCGTTACACTTTTTGGAAGTCAATTATATAGTATGACGTCACATGCACGGAATGCTTGGCGAATCCTGCAAAGTTTAAAATTAAAACTAAAGTATTTTAATAAATATAATACACGTTTATGACAAATCTATAAACCGAAATATGCGGTCTTTAATGTTACTTTGTATACTTGGCTATATTTCCATGTTGATCGCATGCGGGATGCTTTAAGATATATATTAACAAATTATTTATGTGAAGAGTGACGGGCGAGTCAAGAAGTATTTTACTTTACTCGTTTCTCGTTCCTAAGGAATTTGCTTTTATGCCATTTTAACTACCTCCAGGCAGAACAATTCACTTAGAAGTGGTTACGTGGCGCATAATATGTTATAGAACCTCTCCAGCATTCGCCTCCTCGCATTTGTTATTGCTGTTAAATAAGCTTCTGCTTGCTTTCGCAGTCGTTCTATTTGTTGTTAGCGCTGCTTAGCGCACGCTGCTCACGTAGTCACAATAATCGTAAATACTACAATAACATTACACAACTACAACTGCACTGGTTGCTTTGGACGCCGCAGAAAATCTTACTAGCTCAGAGCTAGCGTAGAACTAAACCACTTGCCGACAAGTACTAGTTGTAGCTCAATACCCAAGCACTGTTTTCAACTGTCCAGTTTTACACGGCGATCTCATTGGCGGTGGCAATTGTCGCCCGGTGCATTACTTTGCAATTAGTTTTTAACCGGTTCCGTTTCGGGCAGTTCTTTTATAAGAAAACGTTTTCAGTTTTTTTCATTTCTTTTACAGATTCCATGTTTGTTACACGCAACAATTTAAATTCATTAAATCTGGAAACTCACAACTGCCTCCACCGCGATTTGAACTCGCGACCAAAGATGCTTGAGTCGGAGCTCTTCTCGCTGCGCTACTTTCATATGGTACGAGAAATGAGAATTTGTACACTTACACCGCAAGTTTCAACTGTTCCGCTCTGCAGCCGTTTTGCACCAGTTCAGAGACAGTTCTGAAATATGTAGTTCGGTACTAGCGCTTTGCCAGAGTGTCTCTAAATTTAAGTATGCGCACTATGTGAACTATATACATACGTTCATACATGCACATACATGTAAATAAAATCAAATTAAACTGAATAAAAGAGCAAACAGAATCAAATGTAAAACAAAGATGGCATCGATAAGGGCGCACTGTGCTATAAATGTAATTTTTAATAGTATAAAATGTGTGAGAAACCATGTAGTTTTACATACATATGAAAAAATTTTTCAGGGATATACATACATACATACATACATATGTTAGTATGGATATGTACGCATGTAATTGGGTGTAGGTTAGGTTAGGATAGATTAGGTTAGGAAGGCGCATACGAATGACTCGTAATTCCACTCTCTGTTGAGTGCCCGGAGGAGGCACATCCTTGCAACCGAGGTTAATCCATAATGTCAGTATAAAGTCCTACCTGCAGATTTGTTTATTGTCAATAATTCCTCAGTACGACTCTTACTATTTAGGTCTCGGCCACAAGGAACTTGAAACCTCACAGCCGTCCCGATTGATTGGGTCTAAGACAAATGTATTCTTCACATGTTCAAGAGAAATCTAATAGCTCTTTGATTATATATTTTTTCTACGATATTTTGCGCAGAAGAGAGTGAGAAATTCTTTTGGCTTTGCACATTAGGGGGTGTATTAATTTGTGTACATTAGTACGGCTCGTCAAATTCAAGCTGCTGCTTTCCCAAATCAATCATCCAAATTGGTAAATTTGATGACTTCAAATTCATATTTGCTCAGACTAAAAACATATTATTCATAAGCTATATCGCGGTAAAAATGCATTTGAAAATTATTTTTCCGTATCTCCATTCAGTGCTTGAGCGACTCCGAACTGAGGTGAAATATTTTGAACAGTGTCGTTCAATAGACCAAATTTCATTATGCATCTGGATATTAAGATCTCATGTTCTGTCTTGTATGAAGCTTTTTAACTACATATATACAAATGCATCCGATTTTTCCATCAGATGTAGCGCACCAATTTAATTTTTTGAAAATTTTGGAAAATCAAAATTTAAAAGTGTTGGGGATCTTTCTGTGGCTAATTTAATTGCTTAACGTTCCTTATTCGAAATGTTTGCTTTCTGCCAGACATTACTACATAAAGCTATCTATACCTACATATAAACATACATAGGCAGGTGTTTGTGCGTCGCCAGTTCGCCGCGTTATGCTTGCTTTTGATGCCCGGCAAAAGTTTTGTTTACATAACAATATAAAAACCACAACAATTTCAGAGTCAAAAATCGGCGAAAATGAAAAAAGTCAAACCAGAGCTGTTGAAAAAAAAGAACAAAGAAATTTGGCGCTCACGTCTCAGCCGTTTCTTAACTAAGCACATATACATACATATACATAAAAAGTAAGCACTCGGGCATTTGAAGGGTTTTAGGTGCTTTTGCGAGCCATTGTGTAGCTTTTATTGATGTTGTATATATGTATGTAATATGTTTGCGTATGTACATACGTGGCTCTCGATTTCGGTGTATGTGCGCATTCTATAGGCATTTTTGCTAATATAATCAATGCCTGGCCAACACATGTGGCTAGCTCTACGCTCCATTTGTTTTTTTTTGGCGTTTTGAAAGAGTTTTTTTTTGTACTTTATTTTGTTTTTTTTTTTTAATAAGCGCTTGTTTTTTTTTGTAATCTTGCCCGCGCGTTTTTGCCATCAGTTCTTTTAAGTATGCACAAGCGTGGAACTGTTTCATACTCTTCATTTAATTTTTATTCTTTTATTTCACCAAATTCCAAGCCATTAACTCAACCTTCAAAATGTTTCTGAAACTTCCATGTGTTCTTTATCACAATCGATGATATGTATGTCTGTTGGATTGTCTGTACATATACTATATGTATTTTGACTCACACATATCCATATGCATACACATCAAAGTCCAATCGCTCTACTGACGATATTTTTAGGTTACTTTTGAATTTACTTTCATATATACATACATACATACATACACATTTACATAACATATACTACTTGCAGATATGTGGTGTATATGTATGTACATACATCTATGGCATACAACATATGTATACACATATTTTTTGAATAATGGAAGCGTCGAAATGCTAATGTACCTATATCCGCTTTCCAGATGACTTGCGATGACTCCTTGCAATAAAGATAAGAACTCATGAAATATGCAAAGCAACTGAATGAAGGTGCTCTTTGCATTTTGTGGACGTGACACCTTCGTTGTATGAATGATGAAATAAACCGATAGGTAGAAATTTGGGATTTTAATGCAGAAAACAAGGTAAAAAAAAACTTGGCATTGACTGCAAAAATATGTCATTAAAAGGTTGCACCAAGGACAAATAAAGCTACTTAGTCAACCATTCAACACCGATTTCTACCGAAAAATGCAACCTTCTCTTTGCCCTCTACGCACAAACACTAAGAAGAGGGCGATGAGAAGGCAACATTTTTTTGTAGTAACGAAATCGCCATAAGAGTTTATCACAACATCCATATTCTCACTCTTTAAAACACCCTTGCCCCACACGGACCGTCGATATACATTTAGTCCCCGCCGTCTGTTCTGGATCTTCTTCTGTTCGACTAAGAAAAGAACTCCTTATGAAAGGTCTTATTAAATCTAAGAAAAGGCGACTCTCTATTTAGAATATCTCTATGACCGTATTGTCTGTGAAATCCTCAACCCAACACTCGGAGCCTCATTGTCTACACATTAAATGCAAACATACTCGTACAAAAAACAAAAGTGATAAAAAGTGTTTGAAACCCATAATTGAATCGTTAATAAACCGGCTATGATATCAGAATTTTATCGTTTATTTTATCGATATATCGACAATGCTATCGAATTTAATGTTTTCTGCAATATTATCGATAACAGGGAGGGGCCCCTAAATAATTTTGATTATGGTGATGGCTGTTATTATCATCGAGCAGTTATATGCCAGGCTTAGTAACAGATTTCTTTGTTTTGTCTCAATTGAATGAACTAATTCGTTTAATAAAAATAAATTGCGATATAAATGAAGTTATAAAAATAGATGCGTTTGTGTGTGCTACTTAAATTGGAAGCTGGCACCACATGAACTGATGACATGACGCGCCTGAAATGCCAACAGCTAATTATTTAATTTGCTGGATTTGAAGCAACAATTTAATGTCGGTGCCGTGAAAATACGTATGTACATGAGTATGTATGTATGTATGTATGTATGTGCTCACATTAATATGTATTGGTGTATGCGAAATGAGAATGGATTGCTTGTGTTGATTGTATGCGCTTGCACGTAGGCAATTAGTTAGGCATTTCATATGAGTTCAAATACCAAATGTTAAAGAGAAGCGCTACTGTTAGTTCTACATACATATGTATGTATGTGTATGTGTGTGCGAATGTACGAATGTTTGCCTTCTTGCATGCGTTAAGGCTCTGTTATGCATACTTGGCATTGCATGCACTGCTATACCATTTTTACGTAGAAATCAAAAACCAACAGACTTCTACGTATGTAGTGCTGTGCGTTCGATAACCGATTACACGCGAGGCTCATTTAACAGATTTCTTATGTGACAGCTCTCAAGCCATGCCAAGTATGCATAACGGAGCCTTTAGTATTGCCGGCATGCGCTGGAAAATGAACGAGCGCATTAACTTCGTTGTTAAGGTGGCGGGCGGTATGCATTTTCATTGAGAATTTCCTCGTAAGTCGGCGAGAGAGTTCGCAAAAGTATTGTGGTGCTCTTTATCATAATATACACACCCTCACATGCGCGCAAAGAAATTAGTATGTATGTATATGTATACTTAAGAGCGACTGTTTTGCCTACACATTTAGATTGTTTGAATTTGTTTTGTTTGGTTTTTGACTTGTTTTGACGATTATGATTTTGACTCTGGGCTGGCGCTGTACTCATTTCCAATATACTCACTGCTTCTCTTTTGCTAACTGTTACACGTACATATGTACATATGTACGCGCACTAACACTTTTAGGAATTGAGAAATAATACAGTTAGTTTTAGTTGTATTTGTAAGTGCATTTGTATTTGTAGCACCTAAAGCAACCTCAACAACCGCCACCGAAACTGAAACAACATTTTATAATGTTACGTAAATTCTTCTTTTCCAAACATTTCAGAGTTCAAATACGGCGCTGAAGTCGTCGGAAGCGGACGTAGCAACGCAAAAACTCCCAACAGCTGGACAAATTGGCCACCGAAATAATTTAGACTACAACACACTTCAATGACAAACAACTGGAATACTTAGTTCAGAATAACAACAACAACAAATGTGTGATGCTGGTTAAATAATTGCTAAATAGTAAGAATGTGGTTAGAAAAATGCTAGCAGAGTGACAAAAGAATTATGTAAATATTACGTAAATTCGAAGTGAAGAAATATTTCGTTTGCACGCGAATTTATTAAAGCTATGTATATTTAGTTAGCTGGTTTTGCTACATTCTAAATAATTTTAAAGTAAAAAAAGATTTCGAGAACAAATTCCAGGAATGCAAAAAAAAAAAAATACAAAATTTTGTTAGATCAATTGGCTGTATCGAAAATTCAAATTAGGTATTTGGTTAACATTTTACGTAACTGTGCCATTTTTTTTATTTTTGTTTTGCTAAGAAAAAAGCCAAATAGTGTATATATTAAAAATATTTAATGAGCATCTCCAGCAGCCAACCAGTGTTTGCCAGATGCGTCGTAATCCAAACAAATTTTTGATAAAATATTGGTGAAAGATTTAAATAAAGAAATTTTAAATTCTTATTTGCTTTTTCTCAACAGCGGCTACAAACGTGAAAATTTTTTCCAAGGAGCATTACAATGAAAAATTGTGCATAAAAATTTTCGATAAAAGAGAAATCCATGAATTTGTGAATCTGTGAAGTGAAAAATTTCTGCTTACCATAAGGAGCAGCAAACAAGCTAAATTTTGCAGTGAAAAGCAACAAATAATGTCAAAAAGTGCCACTGAGCAATATCAAATCAAAAAGAAGCGAAAACACAACAAAAACAAAGCAAGTAGCAACCAAGTGAAAAACACAAACAAAATCTCTAAAAATCAAATTAAAATCAATAACAATAACAACAAATACAAGGTGTACATTAACAACAACAAAAATCCAATCATTACTGGCGGCGCTTTAATAAAACAATTAACGCTCACTGAAATTTGCCTGCAGCAGCAGCAGCAGCAACAACAAAACCAACGTCCATTTACTTTGCCACACAACTACAACGGCATACAATTATTGGCATATCCAGAGCAAGCAATTGTCCGCATCGCCAACGTCGAGAACGACGTTGTTGTGACGCATCTGTGCGCGCAGTGCAATAACCTCCACGTGAACACCGCCTCCGCACGGCAGTGTTGCATACGTGACCTCGCTCGGGTGGTGTTACCACACAGCGCGCACACAAGAAAGCACAGCTACAACAGCGACAACAACACAAGCGCTAACAACAACAACAAGAACAGCAATCTTTTTAGTACAAGCAAACGCAAAGCCAGCTGCAAAATGCCACTTTCGCAAGGCTTATCCGCCAAAGTGTGCGGCGGCGCCGTGAAACGCACAGCCGCCAAGCCTGCGCTTCCCCGCCAAGTGGAGGCGGCCAAGCGCAGCAAATCCGTCACGGCGGATCGCTTCGCGCATCTCAATCCGCAACACCATTTGCATGCGCGCCAAAATTACAGCAACAATAGTAGCAAATGCAACGCCACGAACTACAGCAATAAGTGCGTTAAGGGTAATAACGGCAAATTTGCCACTGCATACAAACCCGCAACAGCATTAGGATCCCATTCGCAACTTTTAGCCGCTGATGTAAATTACGCGCCCGCCATCGCGCTCACGCCCAGCAACAATTTGCAGTTTTACTACCTGTTGGCCGAGTCTCTGACGCGCTACGGCAGCCTACTGGAGGCCTTCGATGTCTACGCATTTATCGCCAGCGAGCAGTTGGATAGCTGCATACCGCTGGATCGTCTCAATACATTCGCGAGCGCGCTGATTACGTACGTGCGTCAAATGGGCGCGCAATCCGAAGGAACTGCTACAGAAATAGTTGCGGCAGCAGCACAGGGTGTGAGAAATTTCTCCGAAAGTACTGCGCTCGAGTCGGCGCTGAAAGCGAAGTATGCGCGCAACGCGGCCAGCTGGAGTGGCGCCGCAGGTGGCGTGCTATGTGGTGTCACCGCCACCACGCCGCCGGTGCCGGATGCTGTAGTTGGCGCGGGACTGTCGGACATGCATTCGCCTACGCGAGAATTATTACGTGTGCCAAGCCCGACGCAGAACCAAGATTATGATCCGCTGCTTTGTCCGCTCTGCAGCGACATTTTGCGTTGTCCGGTCACCACAAATTGTGGCCACACTTTCTGTCGGCAATGCTGCGAAACCATAACGCAGTGCAATATTTGCCATGTGAAGTTTCCGCGCAGCAGTCTGGACGACTTCGTATCCGAGGTATCGAATGGCATCGCGCGCAACTATACGAATACGTCCAGCACGACACTCACAACGCTTACAACGGCAACAGTGTTCTCACCGTCGATGGGCGTAAGCTCTGCATCAACCGCAAACGCATACATAATGCCATCAACAAGTGCTGGATTGTCAACAGCCGCTAATCCTACAGCGAATGTCAACCGAAATGCGGCTATCTCAGCTGCCTCGGGCGTTCGTGCAATGGCGCCGAGCAGTGATAATCCTTTGCTTATGCGACGCTTGCAAGCGCGTAATATTGCGGCCGGCAGTAGCGCAAGCTTCGGAACCACTGTTGCACCAAGTCGTTTGCAACTGACGCCAGTGGCCGCGCCGCTACCCACAGTGACGACAGCGACCGTTGCCTCAACAACGGCTACAGCCACTACGACTATGGCGTCTTCGACATCCGGTGGTGGTGGTGGTGGTGGTGCAGCTGCGGCCTCAATAGTTGGTACGGCAGTAAATATGAAATTCATGCCGGACGTGCTGGTGCGTCGTCTGGTGGAAAAGTGGTGGGGCGCCGACCTGCAGGCGAAGAAGAATAACGAAACCGCGGCCAGCTACATGCACATGAACTTGCTCGATGACGCGTTGAAATTCTGCAATGCCAGTTTAGAGAAATGTAAGTAGAAGACAAGTTAAATAATGCTTTTATGTTTTTATTTCAAAATAAAAGCTTTTTGAGTCAGTGGACATTCCGCCGGCTTTAAGGGAAATTTACAGAAATAAATATCAGACTATATTAGTGGTCATACCGAAATATATTATTCAAACCAGTGAGGATCAGAGAGAGCTCTCATTGTAAGTCCCTATATCACATTTGAAGCCATTTCACAGAGCCGTGTGCGCCAAATCATCTAAAAGCTTTTTGTACAATTTAAATAGAGCGGGCAGAGAATTACAGATTTCGCTGTCAAATACTGGCCCACATAACCGACGTCCAAAAAAAAAAACTTTGTTCGTTACTAAAAATATTTTCAACACCAAAAAAGCCCGTGAAAGAAGCTTTTTATAGCCATCTGTCGGTTTTGCATTGGCGGGCATAGAGTTAAATCTCTCTCTGATCGTCTTGGTTATAAAACACTTTCTTTAGGTAAAAGTTTTCTGATTCAACGAACGTAGCTTTCATAAGAAGTTTTGTATAGTGCCTATAGGTAAAAAAATAACGAAAAATATAAGAGCTTTTGAAAGCTTTTTATGTAATTCCCACATTAAAAGATTTTGAAAACTAAGAGTTATGAGTAAAGCCAACATAAAGCGAAGCACATGTAAGCCTTACGGCTAAAAAGAGCTTTTGGAAGTCTTTTTATTTCTTAACTTAAAAAAATACAAGTTTCCGTAGCCAAATACTTATAGACATACGTAAATACCTTTTGATAATAATCGGCAAACAAATACCTCAAATCAACAAGTTCCAAGAAAAAATTTAAATTAAAACTTTTCACCCAAAAATGAGCTTAAGGAAAATTACCGCAAAAGTGTGCCAGCGGGGGATTTCCTAATTCGTATAAAATAAATGCATAACTAAAAGCTCATCAATCACTTGGTGTTACAGGTTACACAAATGTGAAAAGTGAGCGTAACATATTGTGCAAGAATATTTGTTTATCATTGTCGCTTTTGTTGCTTTTGCTGTTTATCGCCCAGTCTCTGTTATTAAGTAAATATGTGCATACTTGTGCGTATGCTTCACTGATTATACACAAATGCAATAAAAAAATGAAAAAATCGATAAATAGATACGCAAAAGTGCTCGCTGTGATGCTGCCGCTTTTGCTGTTGTTGACAGTTTTTGCTGCCGCATTGCTGTGCTGATTTTGCCGTGGTTGCTTTATCTTTGTTTTTTTTTTTTTTTTGTTCAGATGTGGGTGACGTTCTTTTTCTTTTTCTTGTTTTTACGCTATGTGCATAACATTATGTGGATGCCAAAGCCGCCCACAATGTCAATGCTGATGTCATAACGTACACAGCCAGCTAGCTACACATAAGCAAGCCAAGCCAAGCCAAGCCAAGCCAAGCCATGTCAAGCCATGTCAAGCCACCCACCCAGCTAAACATGCTTCGTTCAGTCGGCAGCAGCGTCGAGCAACAAGTTATAAATACTTGTAGTACTTGTATGCTTTGGGGTATTTAGTTCTGGCAATGGCAAGCGATAGTGACTGGGTGGGTAGGTACAGAAGGCGCAGCAGTTGAGCGCAACCGTTGATAAAAAAAAAAATCAGTGATCGTTATGCGTCTTCTGAACTGTCAAATTCAACTCTCAAACGTACACACCAACATGTTGTCTCAAATGATCCGAAACACATTACGATCATGTAACACGCAACTGATCAGAACGTGCAATCGCAACGGTTACTGAGCTGTTGCGCCTTCTGAAGGTGTCGATTGATAAAGAGTGCACCCTATTTGCTGGTTAGGTCTTTGGCCAATTTATGGTTTAGTAACATATGCATACATATATGTATGGATGTAACTCCTTACTCTTCTCCCTCTTTAAGCTAAATGTTCTTTATTTTTATACAAAATTATTTTATATTTCTACATAAATATTTGCCTTATCCACAACTTATGTGTATATAGGAACACCACTCGCTTGTAGCTCCACATTGTAGCTTTCCATATACATACATATGTATTCGTATAAAAAGTTATTGTATCCTTTTGCGCTATGTATGCTGTAATTGACCATAAATATCTCTCGCCTCTAGGTCAATATGGAGTTGTGTTGAGCAATAAAAATTCCAGTCCGCCGCGCAGTGTCTGAAATTTACTACATCCTTGTCAAATACAAATACAAATACAAGCATATACATACATACATATACGTATATATGTTTATTCATATACATAAATGTGTACAGTGAAAATTATTACCTTGTACAGCACAGCAAATATGGTTGTACTCCTTGCTGTTATGTCAATAAGGGAATTTTCGAAATTGGGCTTCGGTAATGGCATTCGTTTCTTGGTGCCATCTAATAGAATAAGAAGATCTGCCATCAAAAATTCACGAACTGCCCGCCTTGACATGGAATTTCCCTTTATGTAGATATGTGTATGCGTTTGTGTGCATTACATAACCTTGGCATATCCAGCAGCATTTCCGACAAATCCTTGGCCATAGCGGTGAGTCCGTGCAGTCGCTGTACTGCAGTGTGGCATGTTTCACGTTAGTCAAGCCAAGCGAGTGTGTTATGAACGCAAGTGCCGGAGCGTAATGCCGCAATGGAGGTATAATGTCATGCGACCGTATGTCTGTTACTAGTAAACGCGTACAATCTATAGATACATTAGGGTGTCCCAAAACATAAGGACCATATTTTTAATAAAGTTTGATATACATACATAACATCTATACGTACTTATTACTGCGCCGTATCCTAAGAAGGAATCCCTTATGTTTATTTATTTATGTATTTTTAGGAATTTTTTTATTGAAATACAACAAAACTAAAAAAAATAACAAATTTTCATCCAAGTTTCAAACTTTTTTCTTAGAAGTGTTAGCATTTTCTTGAGGACGAAGTTTCATATCCCATTTAATTTCGGTGCAATAATGTGCAAGTTTCGAGCGGCAAAAAATTACCGTTGATATTTTAGATATGTTTTTTTTTGGCCGAAGGTGCGCGGTTTTTTTCCATAAAAAAAATTAGTTGTGTTTATTCGTTATACGGAAGCAAAACGGACAAAAAAAAATATTAAACTGAACGGTAGTTTTTCGCCAATTGAAACTTATTACACTGAAATTGAATGTTCTTAAAAACTGCTTACTCAAAAATGTTCCAACACTTCTAGGAAAAAAGTTTGAAATTTGCATGAAAATTTGCAGATTTTTTTTTTTAAGTTTTCTACAAGATTTTAAATTTGAGTTTTGTTAGAGAATGAACTGTATTTTAATTGAAAATTCTTAAAAAGAAATAAATAAACATCAGTGGCAACAATATTACTTTGAAATGGGGTGCTATTGATATAAACGATACTGTAGATACATATTTTTATTGGTCAAGGATGACGATCACCTGCGTCTATTTGCTATCGAACTTTAAACGAATGCCACAAAGTTAACTAGATTTTCCGCGGCGGTGTTGGTATGGGATGTATCGCCATCTTAAGGCTTTCAGACGAACTTTTGGGCGACTTCATCTATCGTATCTTATAAGAACTCGACGGCCTTTCCGTATGATGCCATTTCGAAGTGGAGAATTATTGACCTTACCCGTCGAATGCCTTTGGCTAGATGACCGCATTAAGGTGTGCTCGAGTACACTGTCTTTAGCCCCACAGCAAGTAATCAAGCTGGCCTTATGTCCTTTCGCAATCCCGACTTGCTACACTTTGGTGAGAAAACCTTGCCTGTACCAAGGATTGGGGGTACTTTAGTGCTAATACATATTTGTTTCGTTGTTAGATTTTGGCTGCGCCAGCAGATTTCGGCGGTGCAATAGCTCCAATTGAGAAGAAGTTTCTAGCTCCTGTCGACGTTTACGAGGAGCGCCGAACTCCTGTTTTGTGGGTGTGGTGGTTTAATTTATTTTTATTTTTTTGAAATATTATTCTCTGGGATCTTGGATTTTTGGTTAAATTGTTGTGCAAGATAATTTTAGATTTGAGAGAGGTCGCCACCACAAGAAGATGTCTCATTCTTGGACACCCTGTGTATTATTAGCCATATGCATAGTTAGAAATAGATACATATATGGCATGTGTGCTGAACATTTTTTCACACAATTTCAAATTCATTTAAGTGTCAAGGATAAGCGTTGGTTTAACTGCTGTCCCATATATTTGTACATACATACATACATACATATGTACGATACATTAAAATTGCAAGTACGTACATTGGCAGTACAGGTGGCGGCCATCAGTACAGCCATGCCACTATTCGTTATTTGAGCTGTAACATTCATTATTGCGTAAATGATTTTGCTGTTTCTGATTCATCAAATTGTTGGCGAAATGCACTGTTCAAGTTGTTGTTTTTTTTCACACCACACAGAGAAGCTTTTAGATCACTTAATAATTCAAATTACCTGTCACCTCGACGAATATTCAAACATGTATGTAGGTATAAATGTACATACATACATACATACATACAGATATGTTTGTACAGTCAACTGTGTCAGTTAATAATGTGATGACTCGTAGCTTTTAGTAAATTTAAACTCATTTGTCATTTCGTGAGCGCGCCGCAACTGGGAAGCTTAATAACTTAATCTTGTACAATAATCGCATCAGCGTGACTGTCACTCATACGCCTGGTGGTGCCAGTTGTTACACACATAAATAGTTTAGCAATTACATACATACAAACATAAATGTGTAAATTTCTATCTAGACTCTGTACTAACTGGACAACTTGCTAAGAAGTGCCTAAAGATAAAGACATCGATAACCGATAATGCAAGAGCTGGCGATATCGATAGCAAAAGCGATAAAAATAAAAGTATGTAGCATTAAAAATATGTATTTATACGATGCCGATAACGATAGCGACAACAATATCGATAATAATTACGGTAAAAAAAATTAATGCAAAAGCGAATAGGTGGTTTCAAAACTCACGATTTCGATTATAATCGATAATTATCGATAGCAGATAATAACAAACAAATAATAAACAAACGATAAAGTAGCAAGAAGAATTATGATGACGATAACTAAAGCAATATCGATTATGACAACGTTAGCGATTACAAATTATGTATACCATTATAAATGCTATCGTTTATCCAACAATTTTACGTTGGCCATTTTCAGCCAATTTGTGAGCAAATTTTATTTTAGATCGAAGCATTCAACTTCCTACAGGGTAGCTTAATATTCTACTATGTTTATTTCCGTGATATAATGCTATGTTTATCAGTATGTTTGAACATACATACCCACGTAAGTATGTATGTTAATGCGTATATATATGTACAAACAATTGAGCAGATGTGCGAATATACGCCAATTCAGCGTTAGTAGTACCTGAGTGTAGCGGAGTGGAACGTTTTGCGTCGGCACGCCTACCGACTGCCAGCTTATGTCCAAATATATATGTATGTACATATATACGGAATATATCATTCCTTTGTATTTCAACATTTGCGAAATAATTCTGCTGCGATGGCATTGAACCCAACAACAATGACATCATACGCACTGCGTTGTTTAAAGCTTTTGCCTAGCTGGTATGGAGCTTATGGAAATTACGATTAGCATAGTTTGAAAAACACGTAAATATTTATAACCAATGCATGATTTTTGTTATCAGCACGTAAATTCAGCTGCTTTTTATTATGATTTTTTTTGTGTATTGTTATCATCCTTTTAGTTGCAATAAAATCGCTGGTTACCGCAGCCGCTGGCGCTGGGGTACACAAAAGTAAATGAAAACAAAAATAATAACTAAAAGAACATACTAAAGTGAAAGCTAAAGTGAAAACGTCAAATGGAATTATTCTTTATCAGGTAGGTGATACATATGTAGCTTCGATTCGTCACATGTAGTACATACATACATACATATGAAACCGCGATGTTTGCGCATTCATATATTCCCTCAATTAACGAAAATCCTCAGTATTTTTTGGAAATATTTATCGGATTGGTTTTCGCTCAAAAATCGTAATCAGTATCGTTACTTTTACTGTTCTCGTCGTTTTCTTTTTCGTTGTAGTTATCGGTCTAATTACCACAAATGGCTTGCAAAATAAACATGAATATTAATATCATTAACGATTTCGCTATGGTTTCAAAACCTCGATATGTTATAGACTCCAATGTCTCAAAATATTGTCATCGGTATAACTAGTTACTGTTCTTGTTATAGCTATCGATGACGATACCTAAAAATGATATGGATTATAATATTGATATCTTTATGTTTACAGAGCCTCAAACAAATGACCGCGTATTGGACTTTTTAATATTGGTTTTTCGAGCTAAACTTTTTTTTTGTTATTTTTCTATAAAAATACGATCCAGGCTTTAAATAAAACTATATAAATGAGAGTTTTATACTTTACACAAAATTTAGGAAAACTCAACAAATTTTCATCAAAATTTCCCTTTTTTAATCTGAATTTTTAGAAAATTTTTAAGTATACGGCTTTATAATCTATACCGTTTTTGTTTAATGAAGGGCAAGTTTCAATCGGCTAAAAAATCCGGTGATCAAATGCGGCAGACCGCTAGCAACAACATTTCAAAAGTAATGCCAGTTTTTGAAAATTGCACTTGTTATAAAAACACCCGCACAAGCAGTCTAAAAAAAAATCCCAAAAATCAGCACGATTTTTTTGCCGGTTGAAACTTGCACTTCATTTTACGGGCTATAAAACTGCATACACAAAAATGTTAAAAGGTTGAAATTTTAATGAAAATTTTTCGAATATTCCTAAATTTTCTATCAAGTTTGAAACTATGATTTCTAAATTTTTGGTTAAAGCTTGGAAGGTATTTTTATAGAAGAATAACAAAAAAATAGAACAAAAAATCGAGATGTGGTAGATTATAGTATATATATTGTTATCGGTATGCTTACTGTTATCGTTATCGATTTCCTCATCCTGTTTGCTATCGATATCGGCGGGTATATCAACACTGTTTCTTATTCATGTTAGTGATCTTATTTTGATGCCTTAAGCGCTCACAGTGAAAACTTACAGCTTCTAAAGGCTGAACAGGTGCTAAAATCTTAATTTGAGAAAAAAAAATTCAGTCCACTACAGTAGAGATACTTCAACGCAACAACAGTCTTACGTGCACTCATTCCCTTCAATTAAAATTTCTGTTGTAAAAGGCCATGCTTTCAAATTCAATTAAATTCGGTTCACCAGCTGTAAAAGTAAAAAGCTTTGGCATTTCACTAAAATACAATGCAAATGGCTTGTTCAACTAAATATATGCAAACTTGAGCGTGTGTAAGATTGCACGTACATGCTATTACTTGTCAATAAATATTTAGTGGCAATATTAGTTTACTGCTGTGTACTTGAAAACTTATCTCCACTTCCTTGGTACTGGTTACTTTTCCTCAAAGGATACTTTGTATGCATTGGCTGTTGACATTTATGTGCGAAATTTGTTGCAAGCAGAGAATTTTTATTTGAAAATATTTAAAGTATCCATGTGCACATGTATGTATGTATGTACGCCTGCCACAACGAATTTCTGGGTCCTTGCATGCAATCGTATAGGGTGCATTGTGAAGATTGAGACAAAAAAAGATAGAAGAGGCCAAAGATATTCATAACAATGCATATTATACTCGTATACATATATATATGTATATACATATATTATTTTTTTCAAGAAGAAAGTTCCACTTAGTATTCAGTCTTGTCATAAGCAATATCTGTACTAGAGAGTAGTCGCTGCTTCACTTTTATTTGCGATTGTTCTGATTCCTATAAAAAAACGTTAATTAAAAATGGTTTTGAAAATCTGGCGGTTGCTATGAAAATTCGAAATTTATCAAAGTATTTTCTTACTTACATTTTTAACATTTCATACGTCCCTTATTGCTCACCCTGTATTATTGAATGCTATGTGCTTGCGTGATTGGTTGCTGCAGTCACCGTCACGTCAAGCGAAAAGTACAAACGCTTGGAATTTCAGAAATGTTGGACTTCGACATTTTTGTTAAGTGAATGTTAAATGAAAACAACAAAAAATTGCTGAAATCAGAGAAAAAATTTGCGCAAATTTTTTAGTGAATTTTCGAAATTTTTCTTTAGCATTAGAGTTAAGAACTTAGTACAAAATAGTATTACGGTCGAGGAAAATTTGCAATTGTTTGATAAATGGAATACGTTTGGTACCTAAAAGAAAAATTAAAAGATCTTGAATTATGGACCATAAATGTAAAAGAAAGCGAATATATTTATACGGATCTATTCAAATGAATCGCTCTAATATTAAACAAGCGCTATTTTCATTCACTCGCCGCTCTTTATTGGAGTACTAGATCAATTAGTGACGTGAAATGAGGAACAGGGTTGCCACTTTGGTAAATTGTTACCAAAATTGGTAGAAAAAATTTGGGTTGGTAAAAAGGTAAATTTTTTCTTATTTTGGTAGATTTTTGATGAACTTTCCGTTCCCGATTTATTTTTTGTAGTTATCTTTAAATATAAAGTTAAATCAATAATTAATAAAATTTCTTTGCATACTTTTTATATAATTACATACGTATAAATGTATATCGATATAAGGCGAACATATCGCGCTCCATTCAAAACTAATTTTACTGGAATCCCGAGGAGCTTTTGATTGCCTAAATAATTTAAATGATTATTTAAATATAAAGAAAAAATTTACAAGTATGTAATTACGCACCATGATTGTTCGCAACAAGAATTAAATCAACGCCATATTTTATCAATGAAAAAAAATTAAAAAAATCAATGAGAATTTTAAGCAGCACATTTTTGGCTATACTCAAATAGTATTTGCTTTAAAACTCCATACCTCAAATTGTTCTAAAAATTCTGAGTAAAAAATTCGAAATTTAGACGAAAATTTTTGGAATTTTTCTATATGTTGTATACAGTTTGAATCCTCGATTTTTATGGATTTAGTTAAAGCAAAAAACATTTTTACTCGAAAAATATTGCGAATATTAAAAAAATCACTTTTTTGAGTCACTGTATTTGTCTATAATAACTCGAGTTGAAGTTTTTCAAATAATAAAGTTTCATTGTTGCCTTTAGTTTCATCACTTCCGCTTTTGGTTGAAGGAAACAGAGAAATAAATAAAAAAATAATAAAACTATAGTTTTTATTTAAATAATTATAAAAAAGTTATTGGTAGATATTTCCCACATTTGGTAGATTTTTTTCAAGTCGATGGTAAATATTTTTTTTCGTCAGTGGCAACCCTGATGAGGAACCTTTTCAGAACTAAATTCAATTTCTCCGCATGTCACGCGAATCACAGTGAATTCCTTGAAAACAGTGCCGCCTCCAACTCAGCAGCTGACCTCCACCAGCGCACTGGGCAACACAAAGAAATTCAGGCGATTTTCACTGCTCCCGCCCTTCGGCTTATTCGTAGGAATTCGCTTGTGCTTGAAATAGATTTAAATTTCACTTTAATTCACGAAAAAAAGCGAGTGTATTTATTTAGTAGCAAATACGCCTGCCACACAAAAGGGGTGGCAATAAAAACTGGAGGCTGTTGTTGCCCGCTACTCATCTCACTAGCAGTTTCGTCTCCTCGAACGCTCAATGCTGCCCGATTGCTGCTTGTCATCGGCATTGAGTGCCGTTGACGTACTTTGTCCGCTGGTCGGATAAAAATGGAAAATAATTCATTGCGCTTTTTGCGCCAGTGGTGGATTTATTCTCGGCATTCCCTTTCTTTCACTGTACTTCACTGAGAAGTTTGGTTTTTCTTTTGTGCGAAAGTAATGTAAAGCTGAACAACTCGCACAAATGAGTTCACAGAATTTTATGGATTGTGCTTAAAATAGAAAAAATGGGTGCGAGGAAGGGGGGTGTATGGGTGTGTATTTAAATATTTATTTATGGGTAATTGGTAATGTGAACGTGAGGGAAATTACTTTATGCCCAGCGGAAAGGTNATTGTGCTTAAAATAGAAAAAATGGGTGCGAGGAAGGGTGGTGTATGGGTGTGTATTTAAATATTTATTTATGGGTAATTGGTAATGTGAACGTGAGGGAAATTACTTTATGCCCAGCGGAAAGGTCAGTTAAAGGTCTTCAATTTTGTGTTAAGATTTTCGTTATTTTTTTTTTGTTGTTGTTTCGTATGTATTTTGTAGCATAACATCGCTTCTAGCAAACACTCCATCGTCCACCTTACACTCCAGCGTGAATATATTATTGGCTAAAAGTAAATATTTGTCAGCATAGGAAGTGCTTCCTATTTGAAAAATCTGTATATTTTAACCCACAACTAAATAAAAGTGCGAATATTCAGAATGCATAACCCTTCGTTCGTAAGTACGTAAAGCAACCCATTCGTACAGTTAACAGGCGGGTCTACTTTATTACAAACAAGAGAACAAAATTTATTACCAACTCTCAGCAAGCCCTTAATAAATAACCAGCAAAATGGCAATTTGCGTAAAGAGTAAAGAATGTAAGAAAACAAAAGAGGCATAAACTAAAACAAATAACTGAAGCGAAGAGAGAACAAACGCGTGAAAAGTTAATTGAAGTGTACTTGGAAGTTGTGTGGCCAAAAAGAACAAAACAGACCAGCCACATGCAGTGACTCGAACAAGTGTTCACGTACTGGTGTTTTTTTTTTATACATTCACAATGTTTTTCAAGTAAAAATATTATATTTTTTCTAAAATGATATAAGTGTTAACGTTAGTTATTATAAATTGCACTTGCTATATGAAAGAAAAAAAACAACACAAGACCGGCGGCAAAAAAAGTACCTAAAAATCAACCCTTATAGGCGCACCATTATATGATGATTTTTAAAATTTCTTGTTTGTTTATTTAATGTTTAATATTTTTTATACAAGCCTAGCTCATTGTCTAACAAAGAACATGTAGTTCCAGATTCCAAACTTTGTATTGAAAATATAAAAACTTGCACTTTGTTATATTAAAATTTAATGAGCTAAGAAACTGCATACCAAATTCTTTTTTAAAGATCCTGAATAAAAAGTTTCAAATTTTTTGTGTCAAATATGTAGAATTTTTTATATTTTTATGCACAAGTATGGAATTTGGATTTATACATTATTTGTTAGACAATGAGCTAGGCTTGTATAAAAAATATTAAACACTAAATAAACAAACAAAAAAATTTTAAAATCATCCTAATACTTTTGGCCAAGGCTGTATATATGTAAAACGCCTAAAGCTCTGTGTGGCGATATGTTGCCTGGCGAAAATGTCAAAAGAAATAGCATTCTGCAGCTATTTAGCTTAAAAGGGAATGCGCAATTTTCAGCAAACCCTCGAGCAATGGACACGTATACATACATAGATGTATGTACATATAAACATGCATCGACACTAGACTGGGTCGCAAAAAACGTTTGTGAAAGCTTATTCCGAAATAATTTAGGCGTCATTCAAAGTGTGATATGTCGGCGAAGAAAATTTTGATTGTAAATCGTTTGTTGTAATTAAATTTAAAATTTAAATGGCAAAATTTTGACAATGACAATGTTGGACATTAGAAAATACCAGCGCCATACGTTCATAAAAATAATCATTATGTCGGTTTCCACACGACATTTTTTAAACGGCATACATTTTTTTGTCAGTATAATGCCCAGTGGAAATTCGGCATAAGTTGTGTGTTTCTTCAAGGCCTGGAAGAGATACCTAAGTAAATAGCTCTCAAGATCACCTTTTACGGGTCGTCATTAATAAGAAGACTTGGAAGGTTGCCGGTTTTTAGTGAATGAATAGGGTGGAAATTTTTACGAAGCCTAATTCCACTCGAAGCTACATAGTTTTCAAAGTAGAGGTGGTGATTATGAAAACTTTACTTTAGTATGCAAACATACACGGTCTAATATATGTATGTGTATATGCTACGAATATGTATGTACTTATACAAAGATGTACATACATACGTACAAACTTTTGCGCTTCTAAATTGGTGGCTATGAAGACTCTCCAAGGAGCAAAGCGTTGCTATGCGTACTTACGTAAGGCTACTCTATATGCTCATCAGTATGCATGTGTGCGTGTGGGCTTTCAGATGGCTTTATGTTACCTCATAACATTACATATTTACATGCCATTCCTTACTACGTTGCAGGCGCATTGTTGTACACCCAAGCTGACAGCATGAAAAAGTGGCTGGCATCGTTTTGTAGTTGCATAAAAATTTTAGGATAATACTCGTATGAAGAGGTGAAATTCATGGAAATAGTAAAGACATCGTTGGCATAAAAAAACGTCAGCACGTATAGCACAGATTTTCCATTTCAGATTGAGTAATCTCAATACTAGGAAATTGTTTGAAAGAGCGGCAAGGAATAGGTGAGCAGGAAGGGGTCGTGGCTGATGGCTGAGAGATAGAGATAGAGATAGAGATAGAGATAGAGA